>NC_081766.1:31928155-32228155 GCF_963082965.1 Carassius carassius | reverse complement strand
GATAACAGTGTAGACTGTGTGTGTGTATATATATATATATATATATATATATATATATATATATATATATATATATATATATATATACACACACACACACACACATACATATATATATATGTATGTGTGTGTGTGTGTATATATATATACGTGTGTATACATACACGCACACATGTATGTATATATATATATATATATATATATATATATATATATACACACACACACACTATATATATATATATATATATATATATATATATATATGTATATATAGTGTGTGTGTGTATATATATATATATATATATATATATACATACATGTGTGTGTGTATATATATATACAAATATACGTAATTAGTTGCTAACTATACTATTTTACATTTTTATAGGTGCATTAGATGAGGCTCTGCAGTACATTGAAGACCTGGAGGCTAGGCTGCAGAAAATGTCATTAGAGAAACAAACAACAATGAGCAGATTTTGTGTTTCTGATCACACAATGAAATATTACACAAAGTTTCCCTCACAGGAAGTTTTCCAGGTGTTCTGGGAATCTGTTTGCCCATCTGCCAGCAATCTTGTGTACTGGACTAAGGCACAGAGGATGTCACAGGAAGCCTTCCCAAGCCCTAGCCCTGCACGGAAGATCCAGCTCATAGATGAACTGTTCATGTATTCCTGTCGGGTAGCTGCTGGACTGAAGGAACAAGTAATCGCCGACATTTTCGGGGTAAGCGTGGCCACAGTGAGCAGGGCCATTATCACCTGGGCTAACTACCTGTTCTTTGTGTTGGGTTCAGTACCTATTTGGATGTCCAGGCAACAAATATGCTTCTCCATGCCAAATAAGTACAGTTTGTTCTGTCCAAACCTGCGAGTCATCCTGGATTGCACAGAAATCCGCTGTGAGAGCCCCACATCTCTGACACTCCACTCAGAGATCTTCTCCAGCTACAAGAGCACTACAACATTTAAAGGTCTGGTTGGAGTAGCTCCGTGTGGTGCAATGACTTTCATCTCCCAGCTTTACACAGGTTCAATCTCCGACAAAGAGATCACAAAGAAGTCCGGCATTTTGGACCTGCTTGAACCTGGAGATGAGGTCATGGCAGACAAGGGGTTCACAATCGAGGATATGCTCTCCAGTGTTAGTGCTAGACTGATCATTCCACCTTTCAAACGTGCTAAGCAGTTCAGCAAACAGGACTGTGAAAAAACACAGGCCATTGCATGCCTCAGAATTCTGGTGGAAAGGGTCATTCGAAGGGTCAAGGAAAACCACATTTGGGATTCTGTTGTGCCACTCACCTTGTCAGGAAGCATCAATCAGATCTGGCATAATTGCTGTTTTATGATTAATTACCAGGGACCAATGTTTCTTGAGGATATATGTATAATATAATAAATATGAGATATTTACACTGAGGTTAATTTTTACAATAGTAGTGATACTTTAAATGTTTAATGGTAACATAATTAAATAAATTGTTTTTATTTTTTTACTTTGTACTGTAACATTTGATCAAATGTATATTGTCATTGTTTATACTAAGTTTCCTGAAAATAATTTGACAGACACAATGAAATAGTTGACAACAAAATGCTTTTTTTAATAAGAATTCATTAAAAACAAATGTCAACTCAGTTCTGTTGTTCATTTTTATTCACACAATATAAATACATATAGAATTAGTAAATGTGTATGCATACATATAATCACATATATTACACAAGATCAAATTAAAAAGATAAGCATGTATTCACCATTCTGTACATAAATGTGGGTATATATACCATTATAAGAATAAATCCAAAGGTCAGAAAATGAACAGAAACTGTCCTGTTCATAACACTGAAAGATACACATTCATATAAACACTATAATAGTACATGTCTAGCTTGTCTTTCATTGATGCTATGAAGGCATCATCTCGCCAGATCCTCTGTATTGTGAAATCTGATTTTGTGTCAGTCACAAAGTCACACCACTGTAGACCAGTCACTGCAAGCTGGCCTTGAACCTGCCAGTAGTACTTGTGGGTCTCTTTAAGTTTGGCTTGTCCTCTTTGTAGTTTCATAAATGGAACCTGGGCAATGTTATCAGCAGATGTGCTTTTTACCTCCACTAGGCCAAATTGGAATGTTTCAGATGGATCATACACTCGTCCATCTGGACTGGCTCCTAGATGTGGTGCTTCTGGATTGATAATAAAACCACACGGTAGGACACATAACACTGGCTGTCTCAGAATATTTTCTCAAAATATCTGGCTCAAGTTCGAGGCCACGTTTCATAGCACTTGTCTGCCTCGTACCCTTGATGATTCTTAGCGCTAATGACTGACCAGTTGAATCCCCCAGTACATGACAAACCTCCCTGAACCTGCTTGCAGTAACCCTTGATTGCCGCATTTGTCCCCAAGCAGTACATTTTGACTGTAGTCTTGTGGCCTCTTCAATCTGACAAGCGGAACAATGGGTAACCTTTATAGACTCCAGATGAAGTGATTGATGGTGTGTGGGCACATATTTAAAATTACAGCCAAGCTGATAGCCAAGCACAGGTAGTGGGGGGAAATTAACAACAGGAACATCTGCAGCTATAGGGGGACATTGGTATGAAAGTGGACTACCACGAGGCACAGGACCGAATTGTGAGGGGACCAACTCTATTTTTGACATGCCCTCTAGTATGTGTGCCAGCAAAGGCCGGGGATGGATCTGACTCAGTTTTGTACCAGAAGCCAAGACATCTGGATCTGGAAGGGGACCTAAAGAAATTAATACAAACTATTAGTCTTGAACACATTAAGTTGTAGCTGAGTACACGTGTACTCATACAGTGTTGTGTATTACCTGTGTAAGCCCTGTATAGGGTAGACTTGATTCCAGTCTTCCCAACTGACTTTGGCTTCAGGACAACAAGTTCACTCACTGCTTCTGGATGGACTCCCTTAGTATAAAACAAACAAATGCAGTGTTAAAGTATTCTGGAAACACTTCATAATAAGGTTATATAATATATTGACATTAGTTTATGCATTTATGCACTATGAAATAATAATGAGTAATAACAGTTAACAGATTGTATTAATCTTGGGTGATGTTTATTTATACCTTTGTTACTTAATTTGCACTCTTGTGCATTATTAGTCCATAATGCTTTGATGTTAACATGTACTTACTTGTTTGTTTGAGTTGATACTATAGTGTTCTTACCAATTGCAGAAAAGGAAAAATACATGCCTGTGTTCTTGGACGATGCCATCTCTGTGGTTCACTCGTGCAGGCCAGTGGTGGTGGGACAGACTGCAAATTCAGCTGCACATAGTGGGCCGTCTGATACAAAAG
The DNA here is from genome assembly GCF_963082965.1 of Carassius carassius. Classification (NCBI taxonomy): domain Eukaryota; kingdom Metazoa; phylum Chordata; class Actinopteri; order Cypriniformes; family Cyprinidae; genus Carassius; species Carassius carassius. Next base: position 32,224,802 of record NC_081766.1, on the reverse strand, counting down.
TGCTGTCAGATGGTTGCACAACCCTTTACCAGCTGCACAGCTGCACATATAGGCAGAAATACAAACAACCTCTTCTGTCTCCAATGAAACCTGTTTGAGAAGACGATAGTTTAGCTAATTATTTGTAATTTTATGCTGTGAGTTACATTAAAGGGATAATTCACTTCAAAATGTAAATTAATACTGAAAAAGTTTCTGTTGCCCTCATAGTATTTGTTGCCATATTTGTCAACACCCACTAAGTGCTCCTGCCGACTTCCATAGTAGGAAAGAAAAAATACTATGGAAGTCAATGGGACCAGTAAACTGTTTAGTTACTGACATTCTTCAAAATATCTTCCTTTGTGTTCAGCAGAAGAAATAAATTCATACAGGTTTGAAACAACTTGAGGGTGAGTATTGTACCGTTATATGATGACAGAATTTTCATTTTGAAGTGAACTATCCCTTTAAGTGCTGTTAATTGAAATCTGCAAACAGCAGCAAAAGCAAGAAATACAGCTGTAGTCTGCAACCGCAGAAGCAATGAAATAGACATAACTAAAAACCAACAAAGAAAACCTTAAGACAGGTGAAACTAAAATAAAGGGAAATAAAAATAGAAATACTGCAACCGCAGTAACTTGATATCAGAACGATCTGACTAACTCATATAAGCCAACAGGCATATTATAACCTCAAGTGTGTGGGGCTCCTCATTTTTCCTCATAGATCGATAACACCTAGCTCTCACTACCACCATGCGATCAACAACATTAGAGACTGAACACATAAAAATGGTTAGCAATTCATAGCTTCGTAATGTTGCAAGTGCTAACGCCAGAGATAGTTGTCAACTTACCTTGATACTTGTGAATAAATTCCTCAACGAAGAATTTATAGCCCTTGCTCAGCCTTGTTTCTTTAACTGTTGAGTGCCGTCCAACAATTCTGTCTACATCCTCAAATCTGAGTCGAGGCAGTGTCGAGAGAGAAGTTGTGAAATACCGCTCCATTTTCAAAACACGTAGTATCAGCTCTGGCGGAAATCCGTTTACCCGGCGTGACGTAGTTTCCGGTTGCGTGTGAAAAAGGCGAATTGGGTAACGTAGACATGTTCCAAAGTCAGCGCAGAAAAGCACAGTTATTTTCGAATTATAAGCATATGGAAAAATATAATCGCCTCGTATAGACGTATAGATATTTCAATAACACGTAAGCTTGACGTTGAACCGTCGATACATTAACTTTTTACGTTGGTTTAAAATAACTAAAGTTACGCAAACCTGTCATCATCAGAGAACCATGAGGCTGTTATAATGTGTTGTAGCTGTTGACTGTATGTGGAATAACGTGCGGAAACTTCATGTTAGTGAATAAACAAAGGCTGTGCTCGATTCTGACATGCCATGGATAGAGAAACCTTTCATAACTGCAGCAGTTTGGTCAAAATGCCCAGGCAGATCCATCAACAGCACTGCTCCTCTCATTTCATTGAGTACATGGAGAGAGAAATACCCTACTCCAAATTCTTCAAGAACTACTTGATCTTGAATCAACCCTGCATGTTTTCCAAAAAATTTACAGAAGACTGGAATTGCAGAAAAAACTGGGTCATGGCTGATGGCAAACCTAACTTCCAAAGACTTCTTCATGAATTTGGTGAGCAGAGAATTCATTTTTGAAATTATACATGCATCAATGTGTCATGCATTATAAGTTAGAAATTATAAATAGGTCCTGCTCCAGCTCTAAAATCTAGATTGAAAAAATAAATGCGATAGCCTCACATTACAGAACTGTAACGTTTCCCTTTCAGCTCTCTAAGGCATATTTGATACATGTAACGTATCTTGCATTGCTGGATTAAAAATGAACTAAATTAGAAACTGTAAGATAATTTTGTTGTGCATTGATGAATAGCGCTTTTTAAGATGACCCCTTGCGAAAATAGCTAGTGCAATGTGATAAAAAAAAAATCTGAATATATAATGAATAAGTTATATCCATAAATAGCCTGATTTTATTATGCAGATGAGACTCCTGTTCCTGTTGCAAATTGCAGTGCAAAAGAATACAACTCCAACCCGAAGCAGATCATGCCTTTTAAGGAGTTTATCCAGTACTGGAGAGAGTACATTCAGAATGGGCATTCTTCACCCAAAGGATGTCTTTACTTAAAGGACTGGCATATGCAAAGGTACAGCTCTTCAGAAGAGTGTAGCATGGGTTATTGTTCAATAGCTTTGAATGTGATGCATAAGATTAGCTTGGAAACGTTGTAGTAAAATACAGGAAAAGTAGATGTATAAAAGGCTTTTGTACTTTACATAATGTCAAGTGTGTTTATGTTCATTTTAGGAACTTCCCTGAACATAATACTTACAAGACCCCAATTTACTTCTCTTCTGATTGGCTGAATGAATATTGGGACACAATTGAAGTGGATGATTATCGGTTTGTCTACATGGGTCCTAAGGGGTCATGGTACCGTGTTATATACATTTGTCATATACAGTACAGTTGGGTGTAAAAGTCTGTAACCACATTTAAGTCTTTGAATTTTGACAAAATGTACAACAAAGGAACATTATGATGTAAAATGAAGAAATATGTATGTCAAATATGTCATTTGCACAAAATTGTCTTTTGGAAAACACAGGATTCCTCTTTCGAGCGTTCTTAAATAATGCTGAATAATGTGCTATCACTGAAGCAAAAGAGGACATACCAAATGCTAAGAAATTATTGTATGCATGTTTTTTTAAATGCATTTGTATTAAAGTGCTATATTAAACATAGAATCATTCTCACATGTGGTCTCAGACTCTTGAACCCCAATGTAATATATTAATATAATATGAGGACAGAAATATGTCCCGTTTAAGGTTGTCCATATTAAATACTTGTAACTCCTTCAGTCAACATTTTTGTTCTTGCCTCTAGGACACCTTTCCATGCAGATGTGTTTCGCTCTTACAGTTGGTCTGCCAACATCTGTGGACGTAAGAAATGGCTCCTGTACCCTCCAGGCCAAGAGGAGCTCCTTCGGGACTGTCATGGCAACTTAGCCTATGATGTTACAGCACCTGTACTTCAAAACAAGGGTCTGTATCCACAGTTTGAAGAGGCCTGTCAGCCTTTAGAGATCATTCAAGAAGCTGGGGAGATCATCTTTGTACCTAGTGATTGGCATCATCAAGTTTACAATTTGGTAAGCAGTAATGGTCTAATGGTGTCCACATATAACGTCCTAAAACAGGGGTGTCCAATCCTGCTCCTGGAGGACCAATGCCCTGCAGAGTTTTGTTCCAATTTGCCCAAACACACATGCTTGTCAGTTTTCTACAGAAAAGCTCTAATCTAGTTTGTTAAAGAGAAGGAATATAACTATAAAAAGTATTTTGTTTCTTGTTTTTTTTTTTTTTTTTTTTACTTGTAGTGACTATTTGCATACTTAGGTGCAAATAACTACAAGTAAATACAAATAGTATCTAATATTATCTGTGCTTAATTTAAGTAGTATTTATTGCTATTTATACTTCCTCTGCCTTTTTTGTTTTTCTCAAAAGCTGGTAAGGCTAAAATGGGTTTTTCACATTTCTTTCAGTGGTGCTACAGCATTTGAAATCCAAAAAAAACAAAATAACCAAAACCAACCTTTGGCGGGGTGTGTTTTTTTTTTTCTTTCTTTTGGCTGTGCAACTCAACTAGATAATAAAACTGAATTTTCCTTGGACGACTCATAAGATGAGTTTCAGTTCAAGTCTTACATTTCCTTAAGTTGTCTTGCATTTTCAAAACACATCAATGTGTCGAAAATTTGCATGGGCATTTGTGACCAAAAATTAAAATTATTCATAAAATTTCAAGTAGAAATAAATTGTTTAACCAGTATTTTGAGTAGTTTGTAAATTGAGTGGGTGTCAAATTGACCCCAACACAACTGGAGGGTTAAGAAATATCCATAAGCACTGTTTTAGATCTCATTTACATGGGTCCCCCACCAGAGATAAATCAACCTGAAAGTGAGGGAAATCATTAAAAAGCTGCACTTGCTGACCCTAGAAATGGAACCTTGAGCAATCTTGATCAATACATTTGGTCTTAAATTCTAAGTACAAGGAACAAGAATGTGCTAAATGTGTAAATATGCACATGTGCCATCTAATGTGCACTAGAGATCAGATTTTGCTTCAAGGAGCTAGGATCTGAGCTGAAATATTGAGGTTTCCTTAAATGTTGTCTATTAAAAAAAAACACTTGAGATAGATTGAACCGAAAGAAATGTGGAGCACAGTCTTGTAATCCTAAAGACCTTAATTAGTTTGTGTGTTTGATAAAGATTGGAGACAATCTCTGAGGGGTAATGTCCATCCTGGAGCAGGACTGGACACGCTGTACTAGACGATCTCTTTCTGACATTTTTGTTAAAGTCTGTACTGTTTAGTATCAGGCTCTTTTGGTACTGGAAAAAACTAGGATCATTTCTCCAGCCCATAGTTCTCTTGAGTTCCCTATGAGAAAAATCTTCCTTGACAAACTTCAGTTTTGATAATGCATCTCTTAATAATAGGAGGACACCATTTCTATCAATCATAACTGGCTGAATGGCTGTAATTTGGATATCATGTGGCAGTTTCTGCAAGAAGAACTTTCTTCTGTCCAGAGAGAGATTGAGGAATGGCGTGATACTATGGATACCTGGCATCAGCATTGTCAGGTAACTATTTTTGGCATCAAGCATCCAGCAAATTCACAAACAAATTGTGTTAATAAACATAATTTGCTGTAGTACTATTACTAGAGAAAAATAATAATGCTGTAAACATAACTTTTATATTCCTGTGAGATCTAAATATATTTATTTATATTCTATTTCAGGTGATCATGAAATCATGTACAGGAATCGATTATGGGGAGTTTGCCTCTTTCCTTAAGACTATTGCAAGTAATCGAATGTCCTTTTTAAATTCATGTCCCAGAAATGCAGATAATTGCCAAGACCTCCATGCCAAAAATCTGTTTGATTTGGGCCCTCAGCATTCAGCTTTTGACCTTCAGAGAGTAGTGCATATATTTGAGAGCATGCTCAGCAATGAAGACTTTAAGAGACTTGACCCTTCAGCTCTGAGCTTCAAACCTGAGGAACTGCTTCAGGAGATCAGAGTGGCTGTTCGAACTGTTGTATAAAACCTATTCTGTATGTGGAAGATCAGCTTCGACAAATGCTTATAAATTCTAATAACATATTTGCATTATTTAATTGTTGTTTATGCAGTCATGATAATTTTTAAAGTAATGCATTACAATATTGCATTGCTCCATAAAAAGTAACTAATTGCGTTACTTAGTTATGTTTTTTTGGACCGTAATGCATTTTGTTACTTTGTGTTATGCCTACTTTTTGTAAGCTGGACTGGGCTTGTTTCTTTGTTCTGTAGGTCCTTTCACACCAAAAGTGAAATTAACAAGCCTCCTGCTGAAGGAAGTGCCTCTATCTCTGCATCAATCCTAACTCAGGAGAGCTGTCAGTGAATAAATAAAAACAAACTGGCGTTACTTATTTGATAAAAGTAACACTTTATTTCATTGTAAATTTAAAAGTAATGCATAACTAATTACTCAAGTAATCTGATAACCTAACTTGCATTACTTGTAATGCGTTCCCCCTTAACACTGATGACAAATATTAGGTTATGAGCAGGGTTCTAAATTAACTTTTTTGATCACCAGCCAATTTCTAAAGTTACCAGCCAATCGGAATTCCCACCAGCCATTTTTTTTTCCTAGTGAAAGTGAGATAACTTATGAGTGCCACTGAATGCATTTGATCATTTTATTAAAATTGTTGGCATGAAAAAACACAAAAGTACAATGCATACAACAAAATATGCAGAGAAAGTGCAAACATTTCATCTATCATTTGAATCAGGTCTTCAGAGCTCTTCTTCAGAGGTGCCATCAGAATGAAAGATGCATCTCATAAAACTCCTCTTTAAAAGGGTCCAAATAACCTAGCAGTTCAATCAAAGATGAAGGGCAATTTTTTCCATCTCTTTTACTCCTTGCAAAAAGCCTCTCAACCTGAGTGAGTTCATTTTTCAGATCCTCAATATTTGAGCCATATGCTTCAGCAAGCAGCTACACAATAGCCTCTTTTAGGAAGTGATTGCTAACTGGGTTTAGCCCCTTTTAGGAAGTGATTGCTAACTGGGTTTAGCCCCTGTAAGCCTTTCATTATATTGCAACTGGGCGTTGAAAAACGCTTCTGCATTTCCCCAATAATAGAGTCCATTATGGGCAACTCAGACAAAAACTTTGCATCACCAAGCACCTGTCTAAATATGGCATAAATAAGTAGCCCAATGAAGTTCAGGTCAATTTGAAACATTAGCGCTCAGGCCTTCGTAGATCTTTCAGGATCAACCTCATATGATATGTCATCAACACTTTGAGTACTGCAGACAATCTATCAAAAAGATTCCTTCAGGCAATGCCGTGACAGGCCCATCTGGTGTCACTGAGGCTTTGAAGTTATCTAGGGGGCCACTAAACATCTCCGCTTGTACTTCAATCCACTTTTGATGGACATAAGAGCTGGAAAGAAACACATACAATTGCTGGAGCAAAGTAAAAAAACTCCCCAGCCTCAGGGACCTTTTTGACGCAATCGACAATGACCAAATTTAAGCAATGAGCATTGGTACATAAAAATCATATTTGGCCACCTGTTTAACTCTTGTCTGCACCCCTGAGCGCGGGCCACTCGTAACTGCACCGCCGTCATACCCTTGGCCCATTAAATTCTCCTTGTATTCAAGGCCATACTGCGCCAAAGAAGAGATGATTTTGTTAGCTAAGGAGCTGGCATCCAAATGTTCGGCTTCCCAAAAGCCTAAGAAGCCCTCCCGTACGGCTCCCTCATAATAATACCTTAAGACTATGGACAATTGCTCCCTTTTGCTGAGATCTTTTGTTTCATCAGGTGTAACAGAGAAGTACTGACTAGATTTGACTTCTTTTATTATGTCCTCCTGGACATTTGTAATATTTAGTTTTAGATATTTTTGGAAGTATACATCGCACTGCGAGGGCCTTCTGATAGTCTTTTTTTTTTTTGTTTAAATGAAAGAATCATCATCTCCTACTACGTGCAAAATCTCAAGGAAATAGTCTCTGTTCCTGGACTCATCATTTTCATTATGTCCACGCTGAGCTATATTTTGTATTGCAGTAAGACGCAATACCTTACCTATGGTCTATGTATTGTTGATTCTCTTTTTATCTGTTTGCGATTCTCATCATTCATCATGCCTAATACTGATGTTGCGTTTTATCATCTTTTGATTATCTGTCCATGTGGTCATTGCATTCAAATGCACCTCAGATTTGGAATGTACACTAAAGCTACCATCTTTAAAAGTGGCCTTGCGCCAGTTTTTGTATCCCTCAGAAGAGGTATAAACAGTTTTGCTAGTTGAAAAATGCCGGCATGCAAAGCAATACGCAGCGTCCATGGCCACTGAATATTCCAACCAAGGATATTCCTCCTACCACTGTCCTTGGAAGCTCCTCCTTGCCCCTCCCTGCATGGTTTTGGGAAATACCTTTAACACTGGTTGTGTCCGATCATCTGCCTTCAGCTTTGATATATCTGAGAAGAGAAATTAAAAAAAAACAAAAAACAAAATCAAAGCACTGACAACGTTACAATTTTTGTTGCATTTATCTAAACAAAATCCGTTGTAATTTTTCTGCCTAGTGTTGGACATGTCTTTATTACAGCAGTGATTCAACGTACCATTAGGGCCAACTTGACATTCGCTGCTCCTAGCCATCTCCAGTTTCACTTTGACACTCCTCACTGATTTGCCCTCTCTCTCATCCTACATTTCCCTCTTCTTCAATGGGCTGCTCCAGCCCTGCATGCTGCTCATGACCCTCATACTAATCCTTCCCCTCGTGCTGCTCATGACCCTCGGTCTGCTCCAGTCTCTCATGCCGCTCCTGCCCCTTGCACTGCTTCTGGCCCTCAGTCCGCCTTAGTGTCTCCTGTTGCTCCCGAACCTTGGTCTGCTTCTGGCCCTCAGCCAGCTCCAGTGTCTTGTGCTGCTCATCTTTGTCTAACTTCTCTCCAGTCTCCCTTCTTCTCTCCCCGTCTTCTCCACCTGTGTCCAGTTCCCCCTTTTTTTTCTTGGGTTGAAAGAACTTGGCTATGCCAAACCTTTTCATTTTGCATCCTAATCTGACCTGCAGTTTGTCAAATGTAAAAACAGCATATTGGTTAAAACCATGTCGTACAATTCCAATTCATCCATCCATGTCAATTGAATCTTAATCCTTAGTAAAATGTAAATACTTTGACTAGATACATACTATTGTGTATTTCCATGAGAAGTTTTTTTTTAATTAACAATGCTGCAGAGCCATGAACAGCTGTTAACAATGTTACTGTTTATGTTCTCTCTAGTTGATCATGATTTTGCAAGTTTGATCTTGGCACTTATACAGTACACTGTATGAAATACCAGTCTTCAATAAACCGACAGTCTTGTACCAAGTCTGCCAAATTTCTGCTGGTTGAAGACTTTGGTGGTGTTCAGATGTGGAATGCAGTGGAATTTTTGTTTTTAAAGGAACACTCTGACTTTTTGGGACTTTAGCTTATTCACAGTATCCCCCAGAGTTAGATAAGTCCATCCATACCTTTTTCATTTCTGTGCGTTCTGTAAGTGTTATTTGACGCACCCACCGCTAGCCTAGCTTAGCACAAAGACTGGATGTAAATGGATACTGGTAGCATAGTAATCCCAATAAGTGACAAAATAATGCAAACATTTTCCTATTTACATGTTGTGATCTGTATAGTCACAGAGTGTACAAATAACAAGGCTATATGAGACAGAAACCATTTTTAATCGTATAAATACTGGGAACTATATTCTCACTATGCGTAGGAGCACAGCTCCACAGCTCCCAAAAAGTCGGAGTGTTTCTTTAACAAAAAATGCACTCACTTCAGTAAGTTGAAGTAATTGTACAAATACATTTCAAATTGCATAAACTACTAAGAAAAATTTGGTTAATCATGCATCAGATGCTGTGCTGGCCTCAGCTTTCTGTTGGTTCATCTACCAGCAAACCCAATGAAATATTTAACTTGAATTTGAGAAATTACATCTCATGCACTAAGCATGTGATGTGCTGACATCAGCTTCAAATGTCTAGACTAGTAGCCTACTCTGAGTAGGGTTTGAAAGTAGTGGGCTACTTTTACTTGTGATTGAGTAGAATTTCAGTCATGTAGGGGGAGGGGATTCTAAAATCGGCGATTTCGGTTTGAGAGGAGTTTGGTGCGGGTTTCCTTGGCCTTTAACGTGTAGGCTATGAACATAAAATATACTTAAATATTACCTGATTTATAAATGGGGTGGCAAGACTGTATCCCAGGGGTAGCCCGTAGATCCGCCTCTGCAGAGAACAGAGCCTCATGCATCACCGGCTGGTAAGTTTTTATTAACACCCACCAAAATGAATTTTAACCTGCATTGGTCTTCCTGGGATCGAGGCATGAAGCGCAAACTGGAAGCAGTGACCTTGGCCTCCACAAGACATCTAAAAACTAGTTGTCAGGGACAAACTAGTTACAAGGAGCAAACACACAGCCACACAGCTGTCCACAAACACAAGAGTCAAGAGGAATTTATTGGTCATTTGCATAGTTAACACTGGGGAAAACTGGGCATTGAAATGCTCAAGACGAGACTCGTCTTGTGACAATAACAAGACATAAGACATAGACGTATGTGGAGAGCACTGAGGTTCTAGAGTGACTACAGTGCCCATAGACAGAAAGACATGGGCAGAGCATTAAATGCCCATAAGTGGAAGTAACAGGTGCAATAAAGGTAATCAGTGTTAAGAGTTAGTGTTCATAAGTAGTCCTGAGGTAATATTATGATTACTGGGGTAGAACGGTGTCTAAAAAGTCATTATAGAGTGTCACAGAGTAACATGAAGGAATATAAAAAAAAACAGAATACAGATGGCAGTGTGGCAAACAGGGGATGAGCAGGGTGAGTGCGGTCCTTGATGATGCTGCAAGCCTTTCTCAAGCAGAGAGTCTGAAAGATGTCCTGTTAGGCTGGGAGTTTATGTCCAAGGATGAGCTCTGCTGTACTCACCACTCTGAAGAGCTTTGCAGTCCAAAGAAGAGCAGTTGCCGCACCATACAGTGATGCAGCTGGTCAGAATGCTCTCAATAGTGCAGCGGTAGAAGTTTGACATGATGTTAGAGGAGATGCCAAACCTCTTCAGTCTCCGCAGGAAGTAGAGATGCTGACGGGCTGTTCTCACTATGGTCTCAGACAGAGGTGGGTAGAGTACCCAAAAACTGTACTCAAGTAAAAGTAAAAGTACTTCTAGAAATATTTACAAAAGTAAAAGTACTAGTCTTGAATAGTTACTTGAGTAAGAGTAAAAGAGTATCGGATAAAAAATCTACTCAAGTAGTTAGTTACTAGTTACTTTGGGTCATATATACTGAGCCTATTTTTATTTAGATATATAGATAAAATGTATGTAATGTATGTGTGTGTGTATAAATGTATATATTTCATCAGCCTTTACTCCAATTTATGTAATTTATTATAAAACCCTGTCTGTTTACTTAAGTAACAGATATAGGTGTCATGCCATAACATATTTTTAATACGACTGACTTTATATTAAATGTGAATTTAACATTGAAAGTTAATGTGATATAAATATTGCTACTAATCTTTCATTGTTCAGAAAGAGAGCAAATAACATTTACATTATTAAAGATCATTTTCACTGACAGTCTAGATTTCAATCACTCTGAGAAACTCCCATTAAAATCACTGAAACTGTTAACACTGTGAAATCAATATATTAATTATAGATTCGTACACACATCTGCACTTTGTTGTTTCTGACGAGAGAATTCGCCAGAAAGAGGTATTCAGTCAGTGAGCGAGTGAAGGAAGCACCGGAATTTTAGCAATGACTCATCTGAACACTATGGAAGCACATGGGTAGCGATATTCAATTTGCAATGTAATATGCAAAATGACAGTGCAATATGTAAAATGGCAACGCATTTCTGTATTTACATTTACATTTTCCAATAGTTTTGTGCAACATTTGGTGCAAAATGAAAATTAAATTACATAATTTTCATTTGGCATTTCATACACCAGTTTTAATATGTAAAATGAATATTAATTTTTACGCTTTACAAGTTGCAAAATTAAAATGAAAATGTATTACAGAAACGATTAGACATGTATAACATGTTCAAGCAAAACTGTGGCAAAATGATCATTTAAATGCTATTTTTCTTAAATGCATTAACACTCACAGTCAAGACACTTACGATTGCATTTTCATTCAGTGTCCCGCAATGAATGTAGCAAAATTCAATGTGCACATTGAAAATGCATTCCGAGCCGATCACTTGTCCGCCCCCTCGCGCCATGTCAATCACTGCGTGAACAGGGCGGGGCTTGCAGAAGGTCTGAGACTCAAATCTCAAGAAGGATTCAAGTGAGAGAACATGGACAAGACAGTTGGCCCGTGTACGTTTTGATAATTTCAGTTTATGGCTTCAATATTTCATTCGCACTTGTGGGTGGCGCTGAAACGCTGCTTTCATCTGATTGGTCGAATCGCTCCAGTTCCAGCCCGGTCTTTTCATTCTTTCAGGCAGAATAAGAGTCAGTGCGAGTGAGGCACTGTAATGTCTGAAACCACCGCTCACTGTTAATTAGCATAATATTTGAATCAGATGATGCTGGCCACATAATTCGTGCTGCTGCGACTTGCAAGAGACCCCATTAAATTATTTCTAGGTTATAGTATTGTATAAATATTGTCCCACTGATAAAAACAGTGCAAATAGTTCTGTCTCCTTGGATAACAGTGAAGTGGAAATAAATATAGTTAAATTTATGAAATAAAATAAAATAGGATTTCTTGGGAAGGTAAGTCTGGCCAGTTATACAGCAACACGAGTCGGACGAGTCTGAAGATCTGAGCTGAATTTCGTGAAACATTAAAGTTCTAGTCTGTGTCAGTTACTCTCATAATAAATAATAATAATAATGTTACCCGTATTTTTCGGTATAAGCTGCATCAGTCCAAAAACACGCCATGACGAGGAAAAAAAACATATATAAGTCGCATCTATTCAGAACCAAGAGAAAACATTACCGTCTACAGCCGCGAGAGGGCGCTCTGGGGTAGGCTACAGGGGCACTGAGCAGCATAGAGCTAATTTTACTATTTTTATTTCAGAAATGTAATAATATAAATTTTTACAATTATTTATTAATGTCACACACATACCTAGTGCCTTATGACTTAAAAGATGAGAGTGGTAAATGTTACAGACATGGAACTGTTCAGTCTATTATTGATTTTTATTTCCACTTCACTTTTATCCAAAGAGAGAGAACTATTTGCACTGTATTTATCAGTGGGACATTATTCATAAAATACTACAACCTAGAAATAATGTGCAGGTCTCAGCAGCACGGATTATATGCCCAGCTACATCTGATTCAAATATTATGCTAATTAACAGTGAGTGGTAGTTTCAGACATTACAGTGCTTTACTCGCACTGACTTTATTCTGCCTGAAAGAATCGAAAGACCGAGCTGAAGCTGGAGCGATTCGACCAATCAGATGAAAGCAGCGTTTCAGCTCCGCCCACAAGTGCGAACGTAATATTGAAGCCATAAACCGAAATGATCAAAACGTACACGGGCTGTCTTGTCCATGTTCTCTCATTTGAATCCTCTAATTGAGATTTGAGTCTCTGACCTTCTGCAAGCCCCGCCTTGTTCACGCAGTGATTGACATGGCGGGAGGGGGCGGAGACGTGATCGGCTCGGAATGCATTTTCAATGTGCACATTGAATTTTGCTACATTCATTGCGGGACACTGAATGAAAATGCAATCGTAAGTGTCTTGACTGTGAGTGTTAATGCAATTAAGAAAAATAGCATTTAAATGATAATTTTGCCACAGTTTTTGCTTGAACATGTTATACATATCTAATAATTTCTGTAATACATTTTCATTTTAATTTTGCAACTTATAAAGCGTTAAAATTAGTTTTCATTTTACATATTAAAACTGGTGTATGAACTGGCAAATGAAAATTATGTAATTTAATTTTCATTTTCATTTTGCACCAAACGTTGCACAAATGGTATTGGAAAATGAAAATGTAAATACAGAAATGCATTGCCATTTTACATATTGCATTGTCATTTTGCATATTACATTGCAAATTGAATATCGCTACCCATGTGCTTCCATAGAACACCTCTGATTGGCCAATGCTTTAATAAGCTCAAAAGAATCATGTGTGATTGGTTATAATGTGCACTGCTGTAAAAACGCATCTGTCTCTGGCTCACCGCTAGCAAGCAATCACAGATCTGAATTTCGCAGCCGATGATATGACTCGCTGAACGTACTCGCACCGGTGTGATTGTATTAAAATTAATAAAATCTTAATCGGCTATTTTTCGTCTTTTGGAAGCTGCATTCAACTTGACTCCCCTCTGTTATAAGCCACACACGTACAACAAACTAATGTCACAGTGGTATTGTGTACTGTAATCGAATGTAGCCCAAGTTATTACCTGTTAAACAGTAGACGGCACACGCGGTGTTCATCTAATTAGGATCTCCATCGCTAGCAAATAATAGCCTTAGCAGATTTGCTTTCAATTCAGTGCAGATCAAGCCACGTCTTCAACGCTCTTTCTGTTCTTAAATGTCACAACTCCGAGTGAACCGCTTCAGACGCTCAGTGCGTGCGGCTGAACGACTCATTCAAACTGATTCATGAACCAATTCACTCGTTTGCCAATTGGTTTGATCAAGCCTTTGAACAGAATTGACTCAAAAGAATGAATCATTCGCGGATGGGCATCGCTCATTGCCCAGAGAAAAGTAGACGGCGCATTTGGAATAAACTGAAGCATTTATAACATTTATTGCATTAAGATAAAGTAATGAGAGGAGCGTCGCCCACAGTAACGAAGTAAAAGTACAGATTTTTCCCCCAAAATTTACTCAAGTAGGAGTATAAAGTACCCATCTTTAAATATATTCCGAAAAGTATTAGTTACCCCAAAAGATTACTCAAGTAAATGTAACGAAGTAAATGTAACTCGTTACTACCCACCTCTGATTACAACCATACTTCAACACACATCATTTTCAAATAAGCCTGCAGGACTTGATTAGTTGAATCAGGTGTGTTTAATTAGGCTTGAATCTAAACTCTGCAGGGCTCCAGGCCTCCAGGAATTGAGTTTGACACCCCTTCACTAAAGCCTTCATGATTATAGTTGCAGACAGGAGACAGATATGTAGTGCTTCCTTCAGGTTTGGTGATCATTCTTCCTTGGGGCAGAATAAAGCTAATATGTGCTTATCCACATGCACATTATCCGTTTACATTTATATATTTAGCAGATGCTTTTAGCTAAAGGAACTTACAAAAGAGGAAGAATAAAGCAGTTTGTCAAAGAGCCAACAATACTTGTAATAAACAATGGCATGTTTATTAGACAGGTTTGTTATCAATGTGCTTATCCATACATACCTTACCCAGGCACAGAAGTAAAATAAAAACTTTTGTACTTTTTTTCTCTTGTGTCTTTTTGCAGATAACCATTCACATACGTGAATTTATAGTGCATGTTTGTATAAGGTTTATATACTGTTTTCACTCCATGTGAAACTTGCACAATAAGTGACACGGAAGCGGAGGAGTGTCAGTTTTACTACGCACTTATATCATTAATCACAACATGCTGACATTCACAGCAGGCTAACATCTGGAAGCGATGGTTTGAAAAGTTGAAAATATTAGTATTTTCTATCATTCATCTTCAGTAGACACTGATTCATCGACTGGAGCTGCAGGGATAACCATTGTGTTAGTTTTGCGTGGTTTTTGAAGCATCAACTTAGAAGGACCCATCCACTTGCACTATATGGACTCACATAGATGGATTATTTCTCCACAGAAGAAAGACAGTCCTATATATCTGGGATGGCATGAAAGTGAATAAATAATTACAGAATTTAATTTTTGGGTGAAATCTCCTTTTAATTTAAAGACTCTGTTCCAAAACCTTGTGAGCTGTCTCATTTTCTACTGTCTTTTAAGCACCCTTTACAAAGAGAAGCTACTTTACATAGGTAGTAACAATACTGATCAGCACAAACAACTTACAATTGACTGAACTGAATTCAGCAAGCCAAAAATACATTTAGCACATACAAGTTGTGTGAAAGTGCTTTGATTACATTGTCATCATAATGCATTCTGGGATTACTTTATCCATAAGGTATCCATGTGAAGCCTCAGAATCTGGCCAAAATGAGGAATTTTATAATGCAGGCTAATCTTGCTGCTTACTGACTGGAACAGCCTTTGAATCGCCAGTATGCATGTACTTTAACACTTAGGGATAAGGTGGCAGCTCACTTTGGTTTTGAACAGAGCCACAGAATACTACTACTACTAATAATAAAAATAATAATAGAAGATAAAGAAGTTAACATATAGCTCTTACAGCTACAGTATAATGACTGTTTGAATGGAGTAGATACATAGGGGTTGTTCTTAGTCAAATTAAAGCAATGATCCATTAAAGAATAAATTGTTTGACAGACTTCCAATATGGTCAATACCCTTGCATGCATTTGAATTTAGAGAAACGTCATACTTAATATATGTAACATACTGTATACTATATCTAATTATTTTGAGAAAGAGAGAACACAGTAAAGCAATGTAAAGAGCTTACCCTTCTATAATATATTCATTTTTCAGTATTGTTTAATGTTCAACAGAACTTGGGTACATAATGTTCAATCATGTCACCTCACTGATTTAAGTTTGCATTGGCTGGAAGAATGTGTTTTCTGAGGATAATGTTTCATGACTAGTCAGGTAAGAGTTTAACATTAAATCCACACAGATGTCTTTCCATTATTTGCTGTTGTCCCTGCCCTCTCAGTGCTAGCTTTCGGTCGTGCACCCTGTTTCTCCTGAGCTGTATTGACCCGGTTCTGTTCTGTCATTGTGCCACCAGACACAGGGCTGCTAGCTCTGGAGATATGAGCACTTTTTTTCGTGTTACATGTCTGAAACGCCATGTCAAGTTGTTCCTGAGCTACTCGTAAATGGTGGTGCAGAGTAGCCAGGTCAGAGGGAATGTTCTCATCAGGACTTGTGCAATGCTGTTCTGGAATCACTCTGGGCATGTTCTGGTCCTGTAGGATGATGCTGTTGGGAATGCGACCCGGTTTGTCAGATTTAACCACCAGGTTGTATCCAGGTGGAGAACTAGAAATGTTCCTGGAGTAAGGGTAGCCGTATGGAGGTTGTTGAGCATGGCTTCGACGTTTACGAAGAGTGTCACGGAAGGCACCAATTCCCAAATGGAACATCTCACAAACATTGAGCAGCAGACAAAGACAGCTCACCACGTACATGATGAGTAAAAAGATGGTTTTCTCGGTGGGTCGTGAAACGAAGCAGTCTACCTTATGCGGACATGGGATCTTGTTGCAGACATACGAAGGGTTAACACGGAAGCCATAAAGGAGATACTGACCAGTGAGGAACCCCACCTCAAAGATGGCACGGGATAAAAGCTGAAGCACATACATCCTCATCAAGCCTTCTTGCACGATCCTACGGCGGCCATCATGCTTCGCTGGATCTTGGCATTTGCCCTTGTCTGTCTCTGGTTTGACCTCCTGCTCATCCAACATGTCTTCTTCATAGATCATTGGCTCAGCATCGTCTTCCTCCAAGACCTCCTCTAGGTGGTGCCCATTTCTCCACTGACTGTGGCAGTTCCTCTTTTGATAAATCTTGTTCTTGCACCGTTCCTCCTCTGAGGCACGGGCGATCTTATGGATGGCATAACCCAGATACATGACAGAGGGGGTGGATATCATGATGATCTGGAACACCCAGAACCGGACGTGTGACAGCGGGGCGAAGGAATCGTAGCATACGTTGTCACAGCCGGGCTGCTTAGTGTTGCAGGTGAACTTTGTTTGCTCATCGGAGTAGATTGACTCACCTCCCACAGCGGTCAAAACGATCCGGAAAATAATTAACACAGTCAGCCAAACTTTCCCCACAAACGTGGAGTGGTTGTGGATCTCCTCCAGTAGTCGAGTGAGAAAGCTCCAACTCATGTTGGTGACAGAGACTCTTTACTTATGTTCTGCAAATAGGAGAAAAATGAGCAATGTAAGCCAAATAAAACTTTTACATGCATACTGTACATTAACAAGATTAAAATGACAAAAGAGTCATGAATTGAGAAATCACATGTGGTTGAGGTAGTGGAGAACGAACATAATGGACTGTGCTTCATATATGTTTATATGCAAAATCCTTAAAACAGCCTATCGCAAGTTAAATACAATAAGAGATACAACATTCTTCGTATCAATCAAATATACTGCAGAAAGGAGCACTGTGAATAATACAAACTGTTGAAACACCTTATACTCATTATCAATGCACTTCGCTCTGTTTATTCCTGAGAAATGAGAACACACAAACTGGTAAAAAATGTATAGCCTGAGTAAGTCACTTTGCATAAAATAGTCAGCTAAATGCATACAGAAAATCTAAATGTAACTCTTCTTGGATTAGGTACCAATAAGTTTCCTATGGATGTTGTTTTGAGTGATTTTTCAGTTTCTCAGGTAAGTTAACAGGATATGCAGTTCTTTGATATTGCTTGTCAGGTAATGGAGCAGCAAAATCTCTCACTACACACAAATCAAGTAATTTCCAAACTAGTTTATTTCAGGTCACAGAAGAATTGTTCCTAAACAAGACCCTAAGGACAAAACTCAGCCACAAAATTTCAATCAAAGCACAGCCAATGGGAATGTCTGACAAAGATTATTCAGAACATGATCCATCACATAGGTGTGAGTCTTCAGCTCTTTGGAAAATGATATTATAGAAAGGCAATAATATTATAGAAAACATTAAAATTCATGAATTATGACTCTTTTCATGAAAAAAAGTTTTATACTATTTGAAAAATCAAGTGTATTAAATGTTATTACATTTTTTAGCATTCGCATTTTGAAAGTGAAACGCTTTAAAAGCCATAAAAACTGTGAGTGGTTCAAAACAAGCCAGATTATTTACAGTTAATTGAGATATTGTACTAACCAACCCCCAACCCTAATCATAACCAGAAACTCTTTCGATTTTTTTTTTTACCTAATATGATTTATATTCTGGTTCTTGATCCAATTGTGAGCTGATTTACTAATTAGTTTTAAATATTATTTATTTTTTCCCTGTTGCTTTGGCTGTTGGAAAAAAAATATTGCATGAAGAAATGAAACAGCAATACAATAAACTAACAAACAGATTACTGTAAAAATAGGTATTATGGAGTTACATTCACTAGAGTTGTGTAAGGGGGTGGGGGGGGGGTGTAACTTCACATAATCTGCACTGTGATATCAAAATCATGTTCCATTGTGATATATGTTTGTAATGTTTGTAAAAAAAAAAAAAAAAAAGTATATGAACTGGCCCCTGTTTGTGTTTTCAACATGACATTCCCTAATGTGGGATTTGCCTTCTCCCATACCATCTGAACCTGCACGAGTGGCTGCCACAGGCTCACATTGTGTATCTTAGAGGAAAGCAAGGATATCTGGACACAGATGGTACTCACTATTCATGGAACCTCAGCCTGAGACACCTCAGGGAAAATAGGTGTTTGGTTGAGTGGATACTTTCAAAGGAACATGTAAAAAAAAATAAAAATGTGCAATCTTTAAATGCAGTTGCTAAAAGCTCAGTAGGGATTTGAGTCTGAAATGAAATGAATAATATTGCTCAGTCTAATTGATGGGATGTTTTCAGTTATCAGGTATCAAGGTCACTTTAGATAAAGTAATTTTGAGTTAAATTATGGTTGTGCATTATTATCAGTCAATCTTTTGCCACTCAAATCATTATCACTCAATGAAATATAAGTCCCATTGTTAAAACTGCTTTTTACATTAGATGCAGTATCTGTCATAACCTTATAACTTCACTCTCATTCGTGGAATCAAATGTGACATTAAAAGACTTTGGCATACTGTCCCAAAAAGTTCACTTTTATCTCTTAAACACACTGTATAAGCCATAAGAATGTATATGTGTAATAACTGCCTATTACAAAAGCATTGCGTAAACTTGCAGATCATAAATATAAATATGTCAAAGGATGACAGAGGAGGCTGTCAAATAAAGACAAACAATTTATATTGTGTTATAATAATTACCCCATTCTCTTTTTCCAGAAGTTAATATTACAGATGAGATTTGAAAAAGAGATTAGATGATTCTGTAAATATTTACATGTCTGTGAACAGGGACTAAATCTTAGGCAGCTACGGTACTTTGTGAATCTGTGTGTGCTATCTGTTCTGTCCATAGATCTGCAAAACACAGACAAAATGAAAGAAAATCTGTACCACAGTGTGCAACTAAAAACAAATATTGTCACAGCCAATTCAGTAAAACGTGCACCTAGCTGTGCTTGATTCGCCATAGAATTAAACAAAGAAATATGCCCTTAATTAATGAACAAAATCAGATGGCAGTAGCCTTTCAATCAGCAGTCTTCAAAAAATAAATAAATAAATTATGAATTTTGTGATAAGAACGAATTTTATAACATAAAAGTTGGTTATCTACATTTCTATGTTAATGGTCTTTAATTAAGTTGATGACATTATATTTTATATTTCACAAATGTGTTCATGTTTCTTTAAATATGACTTAATTGTCTTGTAATTAAGTCACTTAAAACATATTCTAGCCTACATGAACAACTGCAAAATGTAATAGTTAAATGTATCAAAGTCAGAGACCAAGCAGTTCGTTTTCCATTAAACCTGGAAATAAACAAACAAAAAGTTTAGTTTGAAAAATGAAAAAAAGGATATTGGGGTGTTGTTTTAATATGAATGAATTTTTCGTATTTATATTTTTACATTTTTTTCTGTATTTTGAACTTTAATCTGCATTGCGTTCTATAAATAAATAGGCCTATGTTATAAAAAAAAAAATAGTGGGATTTTTAGATTGCAGATATCATTCGTCTCTCACACGTGTTATAGACCACGAGTAAAGTAAGTTACATACGGACCTTGGGAAGCTGCGCCGAGGAAACACCTCCCGAGGACGCGCGCTCCATCCGGTCATAACTTTCCGCCAAACTGCAGCGAACTCTCAGCATTCCACTTCAGGTGCGCTTAATGAAGCGGTCGCCTGTCCTCAGTCAAGTGAATATCGTGATCCATGATTCTAACAGCCACATAGAGCGCTCCGCATCCCGTGTGTCCTCTGTGGACTGCGCACGAGAGAGGGTCAGTCTCATCGACGCCTCACACTCATCTCTGACTCGAGCTTGTTTTGCACCCACCACCGGGAGAGGAAGTACAAAGAGAAAGAAAAAAAAAACGATTGAAATTGTTCCTCTGGCTAATGGCCCTGAATCAAGGGTTTAAACTCCCAGACTGACCGCTGGTGTGTGCCTCATGCACTCATACGCTGTTATCATATAAAATCTCTAGAAAATGGTACACAGAGTAGGTTTACTAAAGAAAACCTAAAATGTTTTAATAAAAGAGTGACTGACCTGTGTAATGGCTCAGTGTTTATGAGGTCCATTAATAACCAACAAAACCTAAAAATATAAATTTAGAACACAATTATCTTTTTCTTCTTCTTTTTTATTTTTTTTTTGGATTACCCAGTGAACCACAATTGCATATTTTGTTTCTCACAACCCAAAATATAACATTTTGGGAAGTGGCCACAGCATGTACCGAATTGTATTTCACAGAGGCCAGAATCTTATGTCCTGCATTAAAGTAAGCAAGCAGTATTACTGTATTTCTGTCATCCTATGAAATAATCTATCCTTAGACAAAGAAGTGCCCATTCTGTTTCACCAAAACACCTGAGCAGCTGATCAGTGACCTGCCACACACTGCCAGAGGGCTCTATCTGACTGACCTGTGCTCATCTGCAAAAGCTTCTAACATGCTTCATCCTTGTGTCTTCCTGACACATCACTTGACCTCCACTGAGTCCAGGAATAACATTGGTGATTGTGAACTTTTGGCTGTTAAGCTGGCCTTGGAAGAGCCGAGACATTGGTTGGACAGGGCTCAACATGCATTCCTGGTTTGGACAGATCATTGCAACCTGGAGTATCTCCAACAAGCTAAACACTGAATCCTTATTAGGCTCGATGGGCTACCGATGGGCTGTGACTGGTTTGATTTCCCTTTGTTTTACCATCCAGGCACCAAGCAGAAACCAGTTGCTCTCTTCAGACAATTCCCTTATCTTATAGGAAGGTCAGTGAGTGTCCTATCATTCATGCATTTCAGATTGTTGAACTTTTTCATTAAAGAACTATATTTTCACCATGTAATTGATTTTCAGGGGCTTTTTTTTAACCCTTTTAAAGGCATTTTTAGAATTACCTTATTAAATGTATTTGTATTTTTTTAGGTCAAATATTTATTCAAGTATTTATTTAAACAGTCAGAATACTGTGGGCTGTTATCACTAAAACTTTAATTACATTGAAATTACATGTCATATTCTCATAGGCTACATAGACAAAACAAGCTAAGAACTGTTTATAATTTAGTTAACTGCTTTTCACGTTTAAACATTTTTTTTTTAACTACATAGGTTATCGTAGTAGCGTGAAAAAAAAAACATTGAACATTGAAGCACTGAACATTCCCCATCCCTGAAGTGGTCAATGACTTTAATCATTAATTTATTTTAATATTGTTTTGCCTTCTTTTGTTGTATAAGTTTTTGTTCATTTTGGTGCAATTTTTGCCCTATTCCCAGTTTATTTCCAGCCCTGCAGAGAACTAAAATTGTATATATTCTGCAACATCTGACTACACTTGAACGAAAAAAATTGTATGAATATATAATAATTATACTTTGCAGCACATCAGAAATGATGCAGTGTTGTATTTGCCTGTATAAACCTGTAATTCTAACAAAATAATTTTTTGTTCAGACCAACATGAATGCAGAAAGACAGAGCCAAACATTAATATCTTCTTGTGTTTATGTAAGTGTTTTAATTTTTTCTGCTCATCACAGCTCTACAGAAGAAAGGCTGTTGTCTAGAGGGAGTGCCTTACTCATTCACAATAAACAGTGCTATGACAGAGCATTGTATGTTCAGTGAACTGATGCCCACTCACTCAGACGGGCCATTGGCCTCTATCCTCCAGAGACCATGCCTCTCTGCCCACTGCCATTACAGAACGCATCCAAAATCTGTGTCTACAAAAATGCAAACAACAAATGCAATCACCAAAATCATTAAAATAATATTACATGCATTAAAATAAGTCATTAAAATAATATTACATGCAATCACCAAGCATCAAATATAAATAAATAAATACTGATATTGTATGCAAATGTATGTATTATGCAAATGCCCATGGTTTATCGTGATCAGAGAAGACATTTGCTAGATGTCTTAGTCAATCTGTAATTATCTAAAAATAAATGAATTCAGAATTCTTAAATTAAAAGCAATCTGTAAAAGTTCATCATTTGCACTCTCTTTTGTGGTTCCAAACCTGCTTGAATTTCTCTCTCTCTCTCTCTCTCTCTCTCTCTCTCTCTCTCTCTCTCTCTCTCATTTAACACAAAAGGTGAATAGTTTATCTATTCCATGTAATGAAATGGAGACTGGAGATCAAAATGACCAAAAAGGACCATCAGTATCATTAAAAATGGTTCATCAGTCACTCAGCATGCACATCACTTTCATCTGCATCTAGATCTAACACAACTGACCGAGAGCACATCCAGCCTTCTTGACTGTCAAGTGTACATTCATGACATGATCTAGTGTAAAAGGTGGAGTTCAGCTTGACTAAATCCGATAAATGGTGGCGAATGTAGGTTTAATTAATAATTTATTACATTTGTAATATATATAATGAGAAAAATATTTATTGTGATCTACTGACTTACAACATCATGGTTGTCCAGGACGTAATTTCATACTCCACTAGATTACAATATATTCCTCAAAAATTCTTCTCCTTTTGTGTTTAACAAACAAACAAACAAATAAATAAATAAAGCAGGTTATGAGATGGGAGTGAGTAAATGATAACAACATTTAGATTATCACTTTAATTACATTCAAATTCATGCTATTTTTTATTTTATTTTTTGGTTGCTGCATCACAATGATACAGCTGGACTGGCTGGTGAAGTGAGCAACCAGTATTTACTCTTTTTCTAATGTCATCTTTAGTTTCTCCAAAAATCTTAAGTTGATGGGGACGGTCTTAGGTCGCAGATGTCAGGGTTTATGTAATAAATCAAGTTCAACTGAGAAGTGCCCTCAGAGAAACACTGACACAAAACCCTCATCTAAACAACAAGCATGTCTCTCCAAAGTCCTTCCAAAGAACCGCTTCCATATACTGACTCTCTCTGTGACAGACAAATACAAATACAAACACACACACACACACACAAACACACTGTGGAACCATCAGCTAGCGTGGCGGCTAACCTATAGGCCTTTTTTTTTTTGTGGCAGTCTCATTTGGTTACATCTCCTCACTGAGCCAGGCTTAGGGCTGCCTTTGGGTCAGTGCCACTTACAGAGTTTGATAAAAACATGAATCTACTGAGGTGACTTAGAACAACTGCCCAAAGGTTCATGCCAACATTGCCAGAGAAACTTCCCTCTGAAGTCTGAAGTCTCTCATCCGCCTAGCACTATAATCAAGTACAGAAGGACATTGCTGGAACATCACACAAATTACAAGATAATGTATATCTACAGCTGCAGCCAACTCAGCATGCTGTTACAAACACATTCTCATACCCAAGATCAGTGCGGGTTGTTTGAGGACAAAACTTAATAATAAGATACTATAAGATAATAATAAGATGTTTCAGAGACAGAGCAAGTTATTACGTTTAAATGAAAGATTACATTATTTCTCTACTGGATACTATATACTAATGTTCAGTGTACAATTAGTCTAAAAGTTAACTTTTCAGCACCTTAATCTGCAAAAGATTAAGAATTATAAAAACGTATTTGTACTTCTCTGGTACCATCACATATAATGCTATATTTCAACCAAAAGAAAGCTCATAAAGTTAATGTGGCCTAGAGCAAAATGAATCCATTTAGAAAGTGTTCAAGCATTGAGACACTGCGGTCTAACTGAACTCTGTCAAAGCACTTAGGGTGTCACACTGCCAGTGAGCTCTTGTACACTTCTGACATTTCAATTGGTAAATGTTAATATTTATGTAAACCCTGGAAATGTAAAAAGCACAGGTTATTGCAATTCAGTAATTATCCTCCAAAGCTTAGCTGCTGAAGGAAATATTTTCCTGTCTGTTCAGTGATTTATAAAATGCTTCACTTTCCTTGCATAGAACAGTATAAGTGTTTGGATAGAAATGGTTTCATCATGAAACTGTTGGCCATATTTCAGACAAGACCGCTTAAAACATGTAAACTGTAAAACACATTTAAATCGCGGATATCTTGCTGAACTTTGTTGTTCTGGAAATGTTTTTGAAAAAAGCAAGGCATCTTGCTTTTTTCATAACTAAACATCTGCAGATGTCAAATAACAGGGAAAAGTGAGAGGTTTCCTGGATAAGAACCTTTTTTTCCATTTCATTTAGTCCAGCTAAAGTTAAAAACAATATTTCATAAAACAGCAGTTTAACAGACACAGGCCATAACTAGATCTGATTTTTAAAGTCACAGATGAGCATTGCATGTAGTAAACATGAAACTAAATAAAAGCATTAATAGATTAAACTACATAATTTGAAGAAAATGTGTGTGCCCATGCAAAACTCGCCGCCACAGGTTTACTCTGTTATATTTTGTTGCCAAGCCATTGCTATAAGGTGTTCTGGGTGTTTTTAGCATGCTTTTATTCAATATATTGATCTGTAGACATGGCTTGGGTTAAGTCTGTGGATTTGGACTTTTTTGTTTAAAGCAGCTGTTGCACGCATGCCAACACAATCATAGACACTGCGCTCGTCACACAGAATAGTTTTTAACACTCAACTTCAGCAAGCCTGGGGTTATTTCTCTCTCACATGATCTTGTCAAAACTGCCCATGTCATGCGGGGGGTGAGGCGAAGCCTGAGGACTCTTCTTCACCCCTGGGTTCACCAGAGTTGTAATAGCAACAGAGAGCCAGATCTCCTCCTCAGAGGCCCAGCAGAGCTGCAGCATTCTGGATGAACTCACACCCCAGGCCTCCCCTCTTCAGCTCTGACAGCAATAACAGCCATCACTGACTTAGATTATTGGCTCACAAATGCTATCTCAGGCCATCATATATCTCATGACATGAGCGGTAGATATGAGCATAATTTAAGCAGTGATACTGATAAACATATTGGAAGTCATGCTGGTCCCAAAATATTTGGTAGTAGTTCCTGAGAAACAAAATTTCCATTTGTTAGATTTCCCTGATTCTGTTGAAGTGCAAAACATAGCCTTTGCACAAACTTCATTATCGCAAACATGAGAGATTTTCTCTAGAAATTCCCTAGAATTTCTCTAGAAATTTCTCTAGAAACTCGTGCGCATTTTCTATTCAACTTTTCACTCAAATTGACATGATGAGAATCTAATTTGTAACTAGAATTCAAAATAGAAGCATATATTTGCCACATGACATTATGGCAAATAACAGAAAAAAATGAATTATCTTTTAATTATTATTCAGTACATACACATAAATGTATACAGTAAACAGTATCAGAATTTGCAACTATACTAATTTGACCACTAGGTGGCAGGGCTTGTAAAATTTAGAGAGACCCCTGCGCACACCATGAGCTTAGAGTGACTTGCGTTTCTTCATATACTGTGAATAGGTTAATGGTTCCCATTTGTGTTCATTTAGAAAGATCCATAACCAAAAAGAAAAAAAACCATAATTATTCAGTTGTACTCAATTAGCTAACTGAAGACAGAAAATGTGTGTGCGAAGAAGAGTGTGACCTGTGCTCTAGAATGTCTCAACAACAAATAACCTCACAAACTGATCAGTTCCCTAAATCCTCATGGTTGAGTAGTAAAATGAAAACCACAATAGCTTTTGACATAACTGTCATTTTATGCTGCAAATGACAACATTCAGAAGAACGCTTGAACTGACTTGTACTGGGACACTGTCTGGATATATTCTGATTAATGGTTTATGATAAACCAAACACACTGTATTTGTGCACTGTAATCCAAATCCTCAGAATCCGTATCATTGATCTGCATGAGGAACAGACCCAAATGCAAGTCTTTATTCAGTGATATTTCTCTCCATCCTAACTAATCATCAAATTCTGCACTTGTTAGATTTTTTTTAAATATGGAGCCTCAAAAAGTATTATGACATTAAGTCTGTTATATCAAAAGCTCATTGGCTTTTGTTTGCTTCATCACCAATTTGAATGAGATCTCACGATTCATAGTCACATCGGTTTGGCTCTCCAGCTCTGCTGTGGTCCTTTCTTCACCAGATCTATCGTGATCTAATTGTAATTATAATTTAGTTGTGAGCAAGCAGTAGGGCAGATTTATGATTAAATTAGCCAGGTTGTGACCATAAGACCCTTAAATAAAAGGTCCCTAATGAATTATTTTTTCAAAATCTGAGAACATCTAGACTAATAAAATATCTAAATTAAGATCTAAAACGATTATCAATCTAAATAGAATCTCAGATTTTTTAAAGATCTAATTTGAAGTAGATTCTGATTAAATTAATAATGGGGTTCAAATGTTATTGACTGGATTTAAAATTTTTAAAGGACCTCTTCCAAAAGCACAAAAAATAGTTGAATGTGCAGGAAACCATCACCATTGTAGGTGGTTGTATGTAAACAAGAAAAACGGATATAAACCTTCTCTTGTAAATGTAGGAGCAAATCTAAATAAAGTTTGAACTTTTCACGTTTTCCACTGAAAAGGTCAAAAGCCTCATTTCCAAGTTTATCTTGTTTAATGTTATATAGCTTAGAGAATATACAGTTAATTCATCAGTATATGTATACAGTGTCCCTAAATATTAGGGTGTCCACTTAAGCCACACCTAATGATGTTAGAATGTTATTGTATGAGATTCAAAATATAGTATTTATTTTTAAAAAGACATACGCATAAGCACATTTTACAGCAAACATTTTTCAAACAACCAGTAGTCAATAGCTTGCACTTAACCAGCACTTGAAAGTAAAAAAAAAGAAAAGAAAAGAAAAGAAAAGAAAAAAAAGCAAATACAGGTAAGACATAATTAATACACGTGGCTCCCACATGTCTAAAGCATATAAAATGAATAAACTTAATTCATTGAAGTGCTCAGGTTACACAAGCATATCTCAGCAGCTCATTGGTCTTCGGTTCAAGTCAGAACTGTTTCTTTAGTTCACTAACCGTTGGAGGAACTGAATGGCTAATGACGTTGCAAAATCCAGCATCATAGGATCATATACACATATAGGCTTATTTCGAGAAAGTGAGTTTTGATTGTGTAACTTGTAGATCTGCACTGACTCAAGTCACAAACAGTTTCAGGCAGTTCAGTCCAACTGATCTATCGATTACAGGTAATAATAATGTTGCACAGACTGATCGTTTCACTTCATAAGACCTCAATATATTAGGAGCCACGGGTATTAATTTTGCATTCCTTGATGAGCTTTTTTGACTCTCAAAGTGATAGCCACTGACTTGCATTTTATGAAACACCAAGGACCAAAGTTTCAGATTAATTTCTTCCTTACTCTTCTTCTGAAGAAAAAAAGTGACTGACATCTTGAATGGCCAGAGGGCAAGCAAATTAACACCAAACTTTCCTTTTGGGTTAACTATACCTTTAAGAGTTAGAATGTTCTTCAAAGCTGTCTCCAAATGTTCAAAAGGACACCCCATTAAACCTTCTAAGACTGTAGATAAGTCCCAAGAAGAAACATAAGCTAGATGGAAAGATCTCAGCCGTCTGCTGCTAAATACCTCCCCATAAAAACTCCATCAATTGGTACATGTCCAGTAGTGTAGCCGGTGTGGCTTTAAGTAATGTCAGCACTGAACGAACAGAAAAGTGTTCAAAATGATCTCCATTAGAAAATAAGCAGGCCTTAGATGCAAATGATGAGAAAGAGACAACTAAAGGGAGCACTGTCCTGTCTTGCTCGAATTGAAGGAGATCCACCTCTTCCCTGATGTACCTTGCAGTCTGAGGATGCAACCTCCATTCTCCAGGCCTCAACTCATGCTCAAGTCAAAATCTGCTCCCAAATTCAACTGGCCGAGGATATGCACAGCCCTGAGTGACAGAAACTTATTCTGCATCCAAAAAAAAGTGTGTGCTAACCTCCACATGAGGCCTGAACACATTTCCCCTCGACGGTGTCCTGAAAACTTAATAACAATAACATAGCCCAAAACTAGAAAAACTGCCATTGTTTCCAGGCAATTTATGTGCCATGTGATATGATCGCCCTTCAAAACTCTGGAGGCTGGGCAAATTTTGTAAACAGCACCCCAACCTACTTACGGGGCATCTTTCGTAATCGACTTGTGTTGACAGATTCCACCCTAAAGTCAAAAACTGGAATTGTGAAAAGCGAAGCCCTAATGGTAAAACCACTAAAGCCATTGACATGAGAGCCCAAAATCTACAACCAGGCCTACAGGAATGTCTTGCCCTGTTCTGATTCGTTCAAAGGTGAATAGCCTTATCAACAAGTAGTAGACAATTGCATAGTGCATGAGTTCAACTCCACACATATGCATCTTAACAGTTTGAGTTCCACATTTCATCAAATACCTTTTTGTGATCCTGGCACCACAAATGTAAAAGGCTATTAATGAACAACTGAGTAGCACAAATTTTACTGGGTCTAACATTAAACCAACTAGAATTCATTTACTACTTGTTCAGTTGAGGCAAATATAGGATTATTTGTGTCTATCTGAGTATAGGAATATTTCATGCCTAACGTGCGGGTGGGTGTTTTTTTTCTTTTTTCTTCTTCTTCTTTTAAAACAATAACCATGAATGTTTGTCAGTTATATATGTATAGTATATCAGTGATGGTGGGATTTTTTGGCAGCATTAAGTAAATAATTAGACACAAAATATTGATTTGCGTTTAAATATTTTAACCCAAAGCTTTTGTGAACACAGCAGTTGCAAGCAAGTGACAAGTTCAAACTAGATGAACATTTAAGGGAAACTGTGCAGTCATACCACTTATTCCACAACATTTTGACACATATATAATTAAGGGGATAAAAGCTTATGTGATAAACAA
Organism: Carassius carassius; assembly: GCF_963082965.1. NCBI lineage: Eukaryota > Metazoa > Chordata > Actinopteri > Cypriniformes > Cyprinidae > Carassius > Carassius carassius. Next base: position 32,195,331 of record NC_081766.1, on the reverse strand, counting down.
GCTTTTACTGGTTATTATCGAGTAACAACTCTTGACTGACCAATCACAATCAAGTATTCCACAGAGCCGTGTAACAATGAAACATTGTCATCTGGTAAGGGAGGATTGGAAACTGCTGAAATAACAGCACTGAAGAGCTCACATAACCCCAGTATATTAAGATTGGTGAAATGGAAAACAGAGGGCAGAATCCCTGAGCAAAGAAATGGCATCTTAATGAAAAGAAGCTCAACAAGTAATGAAATATCAAACACAAGTGATAACAGTGTGTTTGTACCTCTTTGAACCTGCTTAAGTATACACCCTGGCCATCATTGCTCTCGATAAACCTTAAAAAAAAAAAAATCTAAAACTGGTTGTAATACCCAAAGTATACCTCCTTCAAGGGATGTTGCCCAGCCACCATTCCCGGCCCCAGTATAAACAACAGTAAAAGCTCATGATATTAGTTTACAAAGTGCTCATTAGATGTCCAAACAGTGAAAATGTTTCTACTCTGATGTAATGTTTGGGTGAATCTATCTGTTTTGCAATCTGCTCACAGTGAAGTCCATTACCCTCATGTTTGTGCCTGGCACTGTCAGTGGATCCAGGCCACACAGGAAGCAGAAAGGACCAGCTTATGTTACAGTCTGGACTCCATTTTAGGATACGTTTCTGCAACAGCAATGTACTACAAATGGAAACGTTTTTCCTTTGTGTTTTTGAAGTTTCGTGTACATATGACAGTGTTATCAAAATGATTCTTGTTCACATGGATATGCAAAAACGGCTAAAAATGCTCAATTTATTTTCTTATTGTAGTATTTGATATTATTTTTAGCATAGGCAAAAAAAGTACAGAATAGACTGCCATGGTACCTTAGTGTTTTAGGTCGTTGTTGTTCAAAGACCGCATTTGGTTACAGCATTGCAAAGAACTCTTAAAAAAGCACTTGTTGCACACACTAGAGACACTCAAACCTGAACAATCAGGGTTACTTTAGGTATAAATGTAAATTAATTTTATTAAATTACATGCACTATTTTTTTATAATAAGGTTGTCAACTATGTGAACATTTTACTGTGCATATTTAAATGATTGAAATGTTGTACTGCCATAGTTTTATTTCATGTTTGATTGTCTATTAAATTTTGAGCAATAAACATTTTTTGAGGTTTGATTTTCAGTTAATTATAATAGCAACAGGCACTTTTTTCAAACTTCTGAACAGTTAAAGACTGTTGCAATGGACTCCTCTTATATACATCCTTAGATAACACATTTAGATTGCCGTTTACATCAACCAGGTGTATATTGTAAAATATTAAACCAAACCATTTTTTTTTACATGCTGTGAAAGCACATTCGACTTTGTAAGCACATTGCATACAACTTTTTGTTTGGAAGACAGGTTGTGAGTTATAGCATCCTGATATCAGAATTATTTTTGCATAAAACACATTATCCTGATTATTTGACACTGGAAACATAAAGACAGAACCTTGTACCATTAAACATATTAAATAATGTTACAAATGAAAGTAACAACATTAAAATAATACTCCTTCACGATCATTTTCCCATAGTACATGCAGAATAAACCACCCAAGCACTGATAAATGCCGAACACACTGACTAGTTCACATACCTCCCCATAACGATGGCAGATCTCTTCACTGATTCTTTGTAGAATTAGCAGGCATTGATCATCAACCCACAACTTTTGATACCATCAGACCAGTGAGGAGCAAAAAGACACAATGGATAATTTTCCCTCGAAACCATTCACCGCCAAGTACAGGCAGTGACCACAGGCCAATAGAGCCATTGTTCTCCCTTCTGTTTGATTGTGTATTTTATTGTGGTTTCCGGCGTGATTCAGTCAGAGAGCTCTCATCTCAGTTACATTCCTTTATTCTTTCAATTATTATTATTTTTGTTGTTGTTGTTAGTGTAAAAGTCCTAAATGGACTGATTTAACTCTGGTTTTTGTGAATTGTAATGTTATGTGTTTCTAATTGTAATCTATGATATGAAATATCATATAGTCATGTCATATTTCAAGGAAACAGATTACAGAGGAACATAAGGAAAATAAGTCTTGTTCATATCAAACTTGCATGTGCAATAACTGATAGTTTTGACAAGTAATTAGAAACATGAATGAGATTTGTGAACTAAAGGCAGACAAGAATAACTTATTAGTAAGAATAAAAGTGTGTTTCTCACACCTTTCATTTGTGTTCAGAAGACTTGGAATAATATGGACTACTTTTAATTTAAGTATTTATTTCTTCATTTTTAGAGCTTGACTCTTTGTTGTCATGGTATGTTCAATTCAATTCAATTCAAGTTTATTTGTATAGCGCTTTTTACAATACAAATCATTACAAAGCAACTTTACAGAAAATTATGTTTCTACAATATTTAGTAGTAGCTAGTAGTTTGTGCACGTTTGACAGGATTTTAGAAAAATAAAAATAATAATAATAATACAAGACGTAGTCAGCTAGATGATGAACTATCAATATTATTAATTAATAGTAATTATAGGATGCAGTCACACATGTAGCAATAATTGTTAGTTCTGTTTGTTGATTCAAGGTTAGCATCATCTGGGGTCCTCTGAGGGTCAGCATCATCTCTTCTCAGGTGTTCTGGATCCAGACTGGAGCTTGTGTAAATCCTAGTTACCACGGGATGTAAATCCCGTGGCAAAACATAGAAACAAAATAGAGACATCATTAGCATAGCTGCTGATCCAACAAAGTAAAATTAGTTTAACCCAAGCTAAAGAATAAAAATGCAGATGCAACTACACTCACAATTTAAGAGATACATTATTCGAATGCTTGGCGAAAGAGATGCGTTTTTAATCTAGATTTAAACAGAGAGAGTGTGTCTGAACCCTGAACATTATCAGGAAGGCTATTCCAGAGTTTGGGAGCCAAATGTGAAAAAGCTCTACCTCCTTTAGTGGACTTTGCTATCCTAGGAAGTACCAAAAGTCCAGCGTTTTGTGACCTTAGGGTGCGTGATGGGTTGTAGCGTGGTAGAAGGCTAGTTAGGTACGCAGGAGCTAAACCATTTAGGGCCTTATAGGTAAGTAATGATAATTTGTAACAGATACGGAACTTAATAGGTAGCCAGTGCAGAGACTGTAAAATTGGGGTAATATGATCATATTTTCTTGACCTGGTAAGGACTCTAGCTGCTGCATTTTGGACTACCTGTAGCTTGTTTATTGACGAAGCAGGACAACCACCTAGAAGTCCATTACAATAGTCCAGTCTAGAGGTCATGAAAGCATGAACTAGCTTTTCTGCATCAGAAACAGATAACATGTTTCGTAGCTTGGCAATGTTTCTAAGATGGAAGAATGCGGTTTTTGTAACATTGGAAATATGATTTTCAAAAGACAAATTTCTGTCTAATATAACACCCAGATTTCTGACTGTAGAGGAAGTAACAGTACATCCGTCTAGTTGCAGATTGTAATCTACAAGATTCTGTGTGGTGTTTTTTGGTCCAATAATTAATATCTCTGTCTTATCCGAATTTAATTGGAGAAAATTATTTGTCATCCAATCTTTTACATTTTTAACACACTCTGTTAGCTTAGATAATTGGGAAGTTTCATCTGGTCTCGTTGAAATATATAGCTGAGTATCATCAGCATAACAGTGGAAGCTAATTCCGTATTTTCTAATAATATTACCAAGGGGCAACATGTATATTGAAAATAGAAGGGGACCTAGGACGGATCCTTGTGGCACTCCATATTTTACTGATGATAAATGAGATGACACCCCATTTAAGTAAACAAAATGGTAGCGATCGGACAGGTAGGATCTAAACCATCTTAGAGCCTGCCCTTGAATACCTGTATAGTTTTGTAATCGATCTATGAGTATGTCATGATCTATGGTGTCGAACGCAGCACTAAGATCAAGTAAAACTAGAAATGAGATGCAGCCTTGATCTGACGCAAGAAGCAGGTCATTTGTAATTTTAACAAGTGCAGTTTCTGTGCTATGGTGGGGCCTAAAACCTGACTGAAATTCTTCATACAGATCATTTTTATGCAGGAAGGTGCTCAATTGAGCAGACACAACTTTTTCTAAAATTTTAGACATAAATGGAAGACTTGAAATAGGCCTATAATTTGCCAGTACACTAGGATCTAGTTTTGGTTTCTTAATAAGAGGCTTGATAACCGCCAGCTTGAATGGTTTTGGGACGTGACCTAAAGATAACGACGAGTTAATGATATTGAGAAGCGGTTCTTCGGCTACAGGTAACAGCTCTTTTAGTAATTTAGTGGGTACAGGATCTAATAAACATGTTGTTGGTTTAGATACAGTGATAAGTTTATTTAGCTCTTCCTGTCCTATATTTGTAAAGCACTGCAGTTTATTTTTGGGTGCGATGGATGAAACTGAAGTGTTAGACGCTGTAGAATCTACATTCGCTATTGTATTTCTAATGTTATCTATTTTATCAGTGAAGAAATTCATAAAGTCATTACTATTTAACGTTGGTGGAATATTTGAATCAGGTGGCGTCTGGTAATTTGTTAATTTAGCCACTGTGCTAAATAAAAACCTTGGATTGTTTTGGTTATTTTCAATGAGTTTGTGGATATGCTCTGCCCTAGCAGTTTTTAGAGCCTGTCTATAGCTGGACATACTGTTTTTCCATGCAATTTTAAAAACTTCCAAGTTAGTTTTTCTCCATTTGCGTTCAAGACTACGAGTTACTTTCTTGAGAGAGTGAGTATTACTGTTATACCATGGCACAGTACGTTTTTCTCTAACCTTTTTCAATTTGATGGGGGCAACAGCTTCTAATGTATTAGAGAAAATAGTGCCCATGTTGTCAGTAATTTCGTCTAATTCATGTGTATTTTTGGGTACAAATAGCAGTTGAGATAGATCAGGCAGGTTATTTGCGAATCTGTCTTTGGTGGCTGGAACAATAGTTCTGCCCAGACGGTAACGCTGAGACATATAGTTAATATCAGTTATACGCAGCATGCACGATACAAGGAAATGGTCTGTAATATCATCACATTGGGGTACAATATCTATAGCAGTAAGATCGATTCCATGCGATATAATTAGATCTAGTGTATGATTAAAACGATGAGTGGGCCCGGTGACATTTTGCTTGACTCCAAAGGAGTTTATTAGGTCAGTAAACGCAAGTCCTAATGTATCATTTGCATTATCAACGTGAATATTAAAATCTCCCATGATTAGCGCCTTATCAACTGAAACTAGAAGGTCTGAGAGGAAATCTGCAAATTCTTTTAGGAATTCTGTATACGGCCCTGGTGGTCTATACACAGTAGCCAGAGCAAGAGATACATTAGATTTCTTTTGCATGTCTGACAGTGTAACATTTAGCAGAAGTATTTCAAAAGAGTTAAACCTGTATCCTGTTTTCTGGGTAACATTGAGAATATCACTATATATTGTTGCAACACCTCCTCCACGACCAGTCTGACGGGGCTCATGCTTATAACAGTAGTTTGGTGGAGTAGACTCATTTAGACCAAAATAATCATTTGGTTTTAGCCAGGTTTCAGTCAAGCAGAGTACATCAAAACTATTTTCTGTGATCATTTCATTTACAATAACTGCTTTGGGTGTGAGTGATCTAATATTTATGAGCCCAAACTTTAAAAATTGTTTTTGTTCATTTACTTTACATTTTTCTGGTTTAATTACGATAAGATTTTTTCTAGATCCTACATTATATTTTGACCTCACTTTTCGGGGAACAGACACAGTCTTAATAGTTTTTACAGCACAAGTACTTTTATCATTTAAGCGGGTGGAACAAAACTCATCATAATAGTTATTAGAGAATTGTCTTACTAGTCACATGGAGCGAAGTGTCCTGGAGATGTTGTCAGAGAGCAGCTCCGCTCCGATTCTGCTGGGGTGTAATCCATCAGCGCGAAACAGCCTAGGACGCTCCCAGAAAAGATTCCAGTTATTAACAAATAGCAGTTTCTGTTCTTTACACCATGACAACAACCATTCATTTAAAGCAAAAAGTCTACTGAACCTTTCGTGTCCTCGTCGATACGTAGGGCAGTGGTCCTGACACGACGATCGTCGCCGCGGGCGTCGTGCTGCGAACCGTCTCGATCAGGCTCCTGAAGTCCCTCTTCAGCGTCTCCGTCTGCCGCAGCGTGGTGTCGTTAACCCCGGCGTGAAGCACGACCGCTCTGGGGCTCTCGTCGACCTTCAGGATCGCGGGTATCTGCGCAGAAACATCGAGAACACGAGCACCAGGCAAACAATGAGTGTGCACTTTACCTTCGGCTAACGTAGCACTTACGTGTCGGACGATGGAGTCTCCGATGATCACAGCGTCGCGTCCTGTCTCGCGGAGGGGAGCGAAGCGGTTCCGGATGGAGATGTCGAAGGCAGGAGGGGGAGAAGTCGTCGCCCGGGACCCGGCTCGCGTCCTCCGCTGTGGATGCACCCAGGGTCCGTGGTGTCCCGGCGTCGCAGTGAAGGACATCTGGGAAGATCGCGTCCTGGGTGCACCGGGCCTGTGCAGAGAAACACACGGAGTAGACGTGGTGGGACTGTTAACAGATCGCTGTATACTTACCCCGGACTTGTGAGCGTCAGCCCGGGATGATTCCAGCGCGGTTCTCCGCTCTCTCAGCTGGGCCTGCCTCACCTCCAGGTCGCGAATCTGCTTTCCCACGGCCTCGAGCTCGAGCTGCACAGAGTGGAGACATTCATCCGCCATTAAAGCAAGTAACAGTGAGTACAGCAGTGGTAATGTGTGTGAATAAAGTATTAGCAATGTTAGCGCAGTTAGCTGCAACCACGCCGCTGATGCTAACGGGCTAAAAGCTAATAGCGGACCCGGGAGATCAAAATAAAACTAGTGATAGCGAGGCGCTCTGATTGTTTTTGTTGTAGAATACAATAGAGGATATATTCACACGTTATATAAACGGAAACGATGATGTATACAATTGATTTTTGAGTTAATAATAGTCAATGAAAAGAATATAGTGACGGAGCTCAAACGCAGTACAGCCGCCAACAACAAACAGGTATGTATTAGATGTAAAGGAAAACATCAGTTTAGGAATTCTTTAAACTATGCTTTTATGTTTCATGAAAGAACAGCACAGGAACAGGTGTGGAATTACACAGAAGGAAGTAAATGAAAGGAGAATTTCCAGTGTTATTGCCCGGGCAATGGCAATACAAGCCATCTATGCTAAATATAACTGCTTCAGTGGCATTAGAGTCGAGTAGCACATCACAGCTGATCATTACTGCTCACCAGCATAAATAGTGCTTTGCTTGTGATGCTGGTCTTGCTTGTCCCAAAGATGGGATTCTAGTATACCAGCAGTTTCAGAACAGCAGTCTCAGACTGTAAGTTATGGCTGAACTGACGACTGGCCAATTGCCATACAACTCTGACTTAAATTTTTTGAGCATGTTAAGGGCCCCCAAAAGACCCACAATTCTTGAAAAAACATATAAAGTTCAACTAAATGTACTCACTTTGTAGAAGCTTTTATCCAAAGTGACAGATGAGGAACACAATTGTTGCTCTGTTCAGAGCTTGATCTTGTGAGAGTCAGAAAATTCATTCTGTTTCCGTTCTCTTCTTGCTTAAAGTCCAGGGCCTGTACTCACGAAACATGTTAAAGTCGGCATGAAATCAAAATTGACAAGTCTTATTTTTTTAATGGAATATGGTAGTGTTTATTATAAATAACTTATACGTGTACTTCGTATTTTTTAATCATGTGCCCTAATAATCTTTAATCAAAAATGTAAAACTCCCTTCCCCCTCAAAATGACTCATCTTCTCTTCCGGTCACATGCAATGGCACAAGGGCATGGGCATTCACTCAGATATACATCACAACTGTCACGATCATTAGTTGGAGTGCCCATGATCTTCAGTAGAGGGCACTCCACTCAGGACTCAGGACTGTTTGACCATTCTTAAATAAAGCACTGCATTTGGATCCGAACGTCTCTGGCTCATCATTACAGAAAACTCTGCAAACCAGGATCCAGCAGCCTTAAGAAGTACATCCAGGTCAGTCATGAACCCAGTAGCCCAAATTATGCGTCTACGTCAAGATGAACGGAGATTATGGATTATGCAATGGAGATTAACGGAGATTGAAGATTATGTAGTGGACTTTATTGAACTGGCCCACTTAACTTCATTAGATGAGGTATTTTTAATGATTTTTTTTCTTTGGAGGGCTTTCCGAGTCACTCAGCTCCCTTATGGTCCTAATTGGACACTTGAATATTATATTGACATTGCAGTGCAAGTTTTGTGGTTCACCCGTCACTGCGGGAGTTGCTGAGAAGACTTTTTACAAAACAGCCGCCATTCCAGAGTCTGCTTTCGTAATGCCCGCCAGCCCAGCGCCACTGCACAAGATGGCAGCCACCCCTGAGACTCATTCTATCATGGCTGTCGCTCCAGTGCCGCTGCACAAGATGGCCGCCAGCCCAGCACCGCTGCACAAGATGACCGCCGTGGACTGTCCAGAGTCAGGTCAGGTCCCCGTCGACTGTCCAGTGTCAGGTCAGGTCCCCGTCGACTGTCCAGAGTCAGGTCAGGTCCCCGTCGACTGTCCAGATTCAGGTCAGGTCCCCGTTGATCAGGTCCCTGTTGATTTCCCAAAGTCTAGTTAAGTCACTGCTGACCGTCCAGAGTCAGGTCAAGTCACCACTAACACCCAAGAGTCAAGTGAAACAACAGTTAAACTTCATGAGTCAAGTCAAGTCACAGTTGATCTTCATGAGCCAAGTCAAGTCACCAATGATCTTCATGAGCCAAGTCAAGTCACCAATGATCTTCATGAGCCAAGTCAAGTCACCAATGATCTTCATGAACCAAGTCAAGTCACCAATGATCTTCATGAGCCAAGTCAAGTCACAGTAGATCTTTATGAGCCAAGTCAAGTCACAGTTGATCTTCATGAGCCAAGTCAAGTCACCAATGATCTTCATGAGCCAAGTCAAGTTACCAATGATCTTCATGAGCCAAGTCAAGTCACCAATGATCTTCATGAGCCAAGTCAAGTCACCAATGATCTTCATGAGCCAAGTAAAGTTACCAATGATCTTCATGAGCCAAGTCAAGTCACAGTTGATCTTTATGAACTAAGTCGAGTCACCACGGGTCTTCCAGAGCCTCGTCACATCTCAGCCAAACCCCCAGAGCCTCGTCACATCTCAGCCGAACCCCCAGAGCCTCGTCATGTCTCAGACGAACTTCCAGTGCCCTGTCACGTCTCAGCTGAACCCTCAGAGCCTTGTCACGTCTCAGACGAACTTCCAGTGCCCTGTCACGTCTCAGCTGAACCCTCAGAGCCTTGTCACGTCTCAGACGAACTTCCAGTGCCCTGTCACATCTCAGCCGAACTTTCAGAGCTCTCGTCCTATCCTGTCATGGCTACGTAGGCCATCCATCAACTCTCTCTCTGTCCTGTCACGGCCACGGAGGTCCTCCATGAACTCACAGCCTGCCCTGTCATGGCCATGGAGGCCAGCTACCATCTCATCACGGCCACGGAGACCACTATTAACTTGTTTATGTTCTCTGTTTCATACCCACCTGACCAGACTTGTTCTCCTGTGCCATCGACTCCACTGTGGTGGTCCTCTGCTCCGCCCTGGTGGGCTTCAGTCCCATCTTTTCGGCTACGGTGGTCGTCTGCTCCGCCCTGGTGGGCTTCTGTCCTGTCTTCTCAACTGTGGTGGTCCTCTGCAATGCCCTGGTGGGCTTCAGTTTCGTCTGCTCGGCTGAGGTGATCCTCTGCTCCGCCCTGGTGGGCTTCTGTTCAGTCTTCTCGGCTGTGGTGGTCCTCTGCTCCGCCCTGGTGGGCTCCTGTCCCGTCTTCTTGGCTTTGGTGGTCCTCTGCTCCACCCTGGTGGGCTCCAGCTCCACCTGCTCCATTCTGGTGGGCTTCCAGGCCACCTGCTCTGCCATGGCGGGGCCCTGTTCCCGAGTTAAGCCCATGGCGGGCCCCTGTTTCCGAGTTAAGCCAATGGCGGGCCCCTGTTCCTGAGTTAAGCTCATGGCGGGCCCCTGTTCCCGAGTTAAGCCCACGGCGGGTCCCTGTTCCTGAGTAAAACCCTATTCCCAAGTTAAGCCCATGGCGGGCCCCTGTTTCCGATGTCAGGCCCAGGAAGGGCCCCTGTTTCCGATGTCAGGTCCAGGAAGGGCTCCTGATCTCCATGTTAGGCCCAGGAAGGGGTCCAGTTCCGCCTGCTCTGCCCCGGTCCCCAGCCCCTGCACTTCCACATGGACCTGGCCCTCTGTCCCTCCCCCTGTTCCGCCTCTTCTCCACCGCCCTCCTAGATTGTTTTGAGCATCTGGAAGCCGCTCCTTTCGGGGCTATGTCACGATCATTAGTTGGAGTGCCCATGATCTTCAGTAGAGGGCACTCCACTCAGGACTCAGGACTCATTCAAGAACTCCATTTCCCATCCTGACTCATTCCTGGTACTGATTGCACACAAACACCTGCATCTGCACTCACACCTGCACCTCATTTCAGCTAATACACACACACATATAAGCAGCACACTCACTCCACCAGTTTGCGAAGTCTTGTTTAGCCTGTCTAACATTTCAGAGCGTTTCTCCCTGTGTTTGTCATTCCCGTGTTTGATCTTTGGACTGTGTACTCCGACTCTGATTCTCTGCTGCCTGCCCCGATCTCTGCTTGTTTCTGACCATTCTTAAATAAAGCACTGCATTTGGATCCGAATGTCTCTGGCTCATCATTACAACAACAAGGAAAAAAGGACAATCTCAACTTCCATTTCATGCCGACTTTAAGGCTAATAAAGGGTGTGTCAGTCCTAAATTTAGGACTCCTATATTTTTGCTCTAAGAATATTTCACAAATTATTTTTGAACTAAAATTAGCTCTTAAATTTGTGAAACGTTAAAAGTAGTGAAGAGGACTCCGAAGTTACCAAAACCAAATCTGAATTATTCTAAAATGGCTGTTGCCAACAATCTACCTCGGACTATAAACACTTTAGAAACATGTGACGATAATGAGCTTTTAAAAAGGTACTGGCTTTGGTTGGGAGGTTATCTCAGCTCCAAATGTTTTATTATATCGTATAGCTGTTTTCTTTTTGTTTGCATGTCTTACTATCAGCCATGATTATTGTACTCTGCTAATTAAAAGGCTTACGAATATTACCAAAATTTTATTAGTCGCAGAAAAAACAAAATTCCACATGAATTGACACGCAGTCCGTGATGGACAAATTGTTAAAGGCTGGTCTATGTGGATATATAGTACATCGTGCAGGACATCAATATGCTCACCTAACATTCATTGACCTCAAATATGGCTTAACATCTGAAATATCTATGTAGTAGCAACTTACATGGCAGAAAAATATAATGTTAGTTTAGAAAAAAGTGCGCAGTTCACGTGTTTGTGCGGAGTGTGGAAGCTGAACAGTAGTGCGCTTGGGCTACTGCAGGACAGATGGAGGCGCCAGTGTGATCATTTGATCTTAAAATACTTCATTTTTGGTCATACAGATAAGAGTAGTGCATCTTTTGCATCTGTAAAGACTCTATGTTTACTTGTGTGCACTCAGAATAATAACGAAAGCAAACAGAATGCGCTTTCTACCGTCTAGAGACTCTGTGAACTTGAGCGTGTTACTTCGAAACTCCATGTATGCTTGCCTTATTACAGACATAAAAAATATCTAAAGAGAGTTAAACTTTTAATTCAACCAATTCAAATGGAAACAAATATTCTCAGATGATGAAATCCGAATGAAATCCGAATGAAACACGCTTGAGCACTTATATTAGGCTATGCAGGCAATTAAAGGCTCATTATTATGATTTATATGGTTTATTAATAAAAGGGCAACTAATAGTAAACTAATGCTTAAATGACTACTAGTTGACCAGAAAAAAAAAAAACTTTACTTGAGGGCAGCCCCAATGCATATTGACTAATTGTTTATGTGAAGCATAAGAGGCTGACAATTAGCTGAATATGTAGCCTACTTGTTTAGTGATACTTAGCCTGCATTTTAAAATCTTAATTTGGTAGCAAAATATTGCTCTATAATATTTCTATGAATTCAGCCAATCACTGTGTGGATAGTAAGTATGCAGACATCATCCATAGCAATGAGGTCAGCCCCGCCCTTACTTCTCTATGTTCCTTAATAAAAGTTTGTCTCAGCAGCTTTGTAAATAGGTTTTAAGAGAAAGATTTTAAGATAAAATGATCACTGCATTGCCACATTAAGAAAACAATAAGGCCCATCTTTCTTTAGCCTTTCACCAGAAAAAGTACACTAGTAAAACTGTACCAGAACTAACCATTATAACTTATCTGAGTGTAACATGAAACCAATACTGGATTTATTTATTTGATTACCAGGGAACTTCCTGGCTACATAAATGGACCAAACACTCATCCCTTCCCATTTAAGAGAAGCTTCATGCCTTCTAAATAAAAGATCTTATAATATCTTCCACTCCCTTAAAAGGCAGAATGTACATGCTGTCAGAAAATTTACACTCGCAAAGTGAAGTGAATCCAGCACAGCTTTATTTTAAGCAGAAAATAAACAGATAAGTAGAAGTGCACATCTTGATTATGATAAGGAATTTAGATATAAACGGTCTCTTGTCTTACAGGAATGATGGCAATGAAAACTGGACAGCGCACACCACAGCCGTAGGAACAACAGGTAAATATCTTCAGGAACAATCAAGAACACTATGAACCAACATTAAAAACACTATGAACCAACATCAGAACACTATGAACCAACATCAAGAACACTATGAACCAACATCAAGAACACTATGAACCAACATCAAGAACTCTATGAACCAACATCAGAAACCACAGAATACTGCTATAGAATCTTTCCTCAGTTAAGGCCAGTCAAGGGCTGCACCCGAAAACTGAAAAATGCTGTCTTCGGAGGACGCATTCCAAGGTAGGAAGGCATCAAGGCACGTCCGAATTCAGTGTTAGCTTCAGTTCATGTCTCCTGAGATGCCTTCATCTGGCCGATTTTTGAAGGCATCATAAATGTGTCCTTCGCTGCCTTTGATATCCCACAATCCTGTGCGTTCCATTCTGTGTCAACTAAGCCAAAGAATAAAGATGGCGTCTGAAAGTTGCGGTCGGTGGTTGGTTTGTGTGTAAATATGTTTCTGATCAACGTTTTCCACTTTTTATGTCATTTCTAGCGAGAAATTAATATTGCAGTAATTAAATATCCACTTATTATTATATTTATATTTTGCTGTAGATCATTAAACCATTACGCTGCCTCAGAAGCCTTTCCAAAATAAGTTTCATGAGGTGCCTTCATGCAAAAGCACTGCCTGCAAAGTCATTGCCTGATACAACAGCGAGGACTTTCAGACTTTTCAGGTATTTAAAATAAAGTCAGGTTCTGTATAGAGACATTCCTCTTTTGTCACTTTTTCACTGTTATTTACCTGGGAATTAATCATTTTTTTTTATTAATTAATTTATTTCATTTATTTATTTTGTTTGGAGGGCAATTCACAAAAATATTCTAATTTAAATAGGATTGGAAATCCAACCGAGTTTGATACTTCACACAAATATGAAAATTCTGTCATCATTTAATCACCCTCATGTCATTACAAACATTTTCTGGCATGTAATTGAACTAGTTGTATTAATTAAACTTAAATTTGTTTTTTCAGTTGACCATTTTGAAATATTAGAAACCAATACATTTTCTGCTGGAGAAAATAAATGTATAACTGTAAAATCTTAAAATCAGCTTGCTCTAAAAAATATTGGTCCATGTGACATGTCCCAATCTGTCCTATATTTCTGATATATTGTGCAGTAAATGAAGTGGATAGAACCAATGTTTTATTTTGCCACCATATTCAGCTTTTTCCAGGCATTCAGACTGAACTTTTATGTTAAAGAGTTATTTTGAGCAAGTCAAGACAATAAATTTGACAGTATATGAGTCATTTTTCAGACTGAACTTTTATGTTAAAGAGGTCTTTTGAGCAAAAGTCAAGACAATAAATATATATATATTTGCACTTAAGCAATCAAAACAATGTGTTGATATTTTTAAACATACAGATTTATTGTGCACAAAATTAACTTTTTTTTTTTTTTACAAATATCTTGTTCCTGCTGCATGACTTCTGTTCTTTGCATAGATACAGTCTTTGGGCAACACAGTGTAAATGCAAGCTTACTGAACTGTTGAGACATTCAGGGTTGTGAGTTATGAAAAAAAAAAAAAAAAAAGTTCACTTCAGTATAATTTTGGACACAGTAGATGCACATGAAATGTGAGCATTCCAGTTTTAAAGCTTTCATTGAGTAATATTGCCTAATAATATGTATTGTTGAAGCTTCAGTGTATGAGATCATGGAATAACATTAACATGACACATTTTAAAATCTAAGTCTGTATCTAAATTGGACATCTTTATTTGGCTGCATGGAGCCAAAGCCCCAGCGTCTGATATCAATACCTGGAATCTCTTCATTCGGATTGCTCAACTCAAAGTCAAAGTAGGACAACATGAGAAAGACAAACTGCTTCAGCTCATTTGTGGCAAAGAATCTTCCTGGACACATAGTGGTTCCTGCTCCCCAAGGCATGTTATAGTACTTGAGTTTCTTTCCACCCTTGTAGAAATCAGTCTTTTTGCTTCCATCTGGTGTGAGAAAACGGTCGTACTTGAAGGTGTAGGGATCTGGGTAAACTTCTGGGTCTACCTGAACAGCTGTGTAGGGGAAAACCGCCACTCTGTCACCCTTACGGATCTTGTACTCTTGTCCGCTGGCCATGTTGATGGTCATATCCTGCAAAACAGCTCTTGTAAGGACCGGGGCAGCTGTCAGGCGGAGGGTCTCCTCGACTGCGCTGTCTAGGATGGGAGTTTTAAGGAGCATATCCCTAGTCAAGTCAATCAGCGGCCCGCCTCGTTTCACCTCCTGTCCCGTTTCTTTGAGAATCTCCTCGACTTCTTTCTTAACGGCGTTCATTGCGTCAGGGTGCTTCATCAGATACAAGAGCAGCCAGAATGCCGCAGGACCCGTGTTTCCCTGAGAGGCCCACAGAAGCAGAAACATGTATCGATCCTGCATGAACTCCTGCATGCCCTGTTCGTCTCTCATCTGTTGCTGCTCACTGACCCAGCCACTGATGTTGTCTCTGGATCTCATCTTCTCTACTGAAAGCGTGCTCCAAAACAGCCTTTTCAAACGCTCGGCCTCCATCTTCTCTCTGGGTCCCAGGACACCATAAGCCAGATTCGGGAATAACTGGTCATATTTTCTGAATTCCTTGAAAAGTTCGTTCGAATGCTGCCGGTCGATTTCCTTCGCTTTGTCCAAAGTTCCTGTACTTTTGTCCGCCTCGTTCCCAAACAGAGCCAGATACCCAGCACGAAACACAATATTGTAGCTGTACGCAAAGAGTCCAGTTTCTTGCCATTTCTGATCATCTCCAGATCCAACACTGTGGAGCATCAAATTCTGAAGATTGTACATCATGGCCTGAGTCATGACGACCAGACCATCTCCCATGAGATGTCTGGTACTTGATGCCTGGAGAAACTTGTGGTCTCTTTCTATGGAATGACAACCAAATACTCTCGCAACCAGTTGTTCTGCAAATTTAGTAAAGTCCAGCTTTGTTCTGGCCTCTTTGACCACAGAGCCAAAGGAGAATGGATCTGTGATAAAATGAAAATAAAAGCCTCCCAGCTGCACTGTGAAAATATCTCCGTGTTTTTCCTTCATCCTCTGCAGGAATTTGGCCGTGTCCTTTCTGAATTCCAGCACATGGCCAAGCCACGGAATAGGGCCCTTATCTAGAGGGGGTTCACCGGCTCGTCTGCGGCGAAATGACCCCAGAAGATAGAGAACACCTATGACAGAGATGAATAGAGCAAGCAGGATCTGGAAGAGGTTGTACATGTTCCTTTTTCGGTGATCTCTTGGCTGGACTCTGCTCTGTTTATCATTTCCTCTTTCTTGACAGCTGTTTATGCCCAACCCCTGCATTCATCATGTGATTTCATGCAGTACAGGAAATGACTGTCAGGGACTCTCAAGATTCTTTACAATATTGTTTTTGTGTCTGTACTTACCATCTTTGTAAATTAGACCTTTTTATTTTTTTATTTGTGTGTGTGTGTGTGTGTGTGTGTGTGTGTGTGTGCTCTATTTTACAACATCAGTTGACACTATTCAGATAAGTTATGTAATTAGTTTTTAAGAAATATTTTGCTTATCTCACTTATGAACAGTATGAAATGTTAGATGAATCATATTATTAGATTGACATAATGTTTAAGGTTAGGGATTTAAGATCAGATATGATTTTTTTTTTTTAAATTTTTTATAAAACATTTTATTAAATACATTTTCTTTATTAAAAATCACTTTTTCACACACTAGATACACTCGATCCTGAACAATCACTTTTGGTAAAAATTTAAATCAATTTTATTAAATTACATGCACTTATTTTTATAATACCATTGTCAGCTATTTTCTGTGCAGATTTAAATGGTTGAAATATTGTACTCCCATAGGTTTTTTTTATTATTATTATTTCATGTTTGATTGTCTGTTAAATTTTAAGTAATGAACATTTTGGGGTTTGATTTTCAGTTAGTTATAATAGCTATTTTCCAACTTCTGAACAATTAAAAACTGTTGCAATGGACTCCTGAGATAACATGTTTACACCTGAGATAACATGTTTAGATTGTAGTTTACATCAACCAGGTGTGAATTGGAATATATTAAATCAAGCCATTTTTTACTTTCTGTGAAAATAGACTTGGAACATTGCATAAAATTTTTAGTTTGGAAGACAGGCTGTGATCTGAGAAACATCCTCCGAGATGTAGCAGACTGATATCAGAATTATCTAGTTCCCTTTCGAGAGTACTCTCGTACTGCGTAAGCTAGCTTACGCTATGGGAAAAGGTCCCCTTTTCTCGAGAATATGAAGCCAAAAATTATCCTTAATTTTTAAATAATGTAAAACGCAGTGCTGCAGCACAGCAGACCCAAGCGAAGCGGCTCGCGCGCTTATTGGCTGTGCTGCGGCAACTGCAGCAACCTATGGTGAGGCGGCGGAGAGTAACGAACCAATGGGGGCGCTTCGCGCCCATTGGACGTCAGAGCGCGCCAAAATAGGCGTGGCTGGAACTATATAAGCCACCGCTTCACCATAGGGATCAGATTTCATCTCCTTCAGCGATCTCACCTGCACTTCGCTGTCTTCTCCGGAGAAGCCTCTACACGCCGTCGAAAAGCCTCTCAGCGGGATAGCACTGCAACGCAGATCTGAGGACGCCGGCTCGTGCTTCATCTCGACGCCGCCTTCAGCACTCGCTTCCTGCTGCGCCATCCGGCGTGACTATATCCTTTTCAAAGCTAGTGTGTTTGCCGCTGCATCACACTTTTTTCCTCCAGAATTCGAGGCGTTGTTTCAAATGCCTCGGGCCTGCGCTTCCTGCCGAGGCCCTCTGCCCAGCGAGGACCGCCACATCATCTGTGTCTCCTGCCTGGGCCGCGAGCATGCTGAGAGCGCACTCTTCAAGGGCGGCTGCCCTGAGTGCGACGACATGGCTATATCGACCCTGCGGGCTCGATTAGCTCAAACCAGCCACGATGCTCCACCCGCTCCGCCTCTTCTCTCTCAAGTGCCGCGTAAGAAACGCCGCGATCAGAGAATGCCTGAGCATACTGTTACACGCGAGCTCACGCCGGAACACTCCCCGCGTGCCTCGCCCGCTCTCGCTCCTTCGCCTGTCCTCTTCGTGGACGAGCAGCGCCAGTCCCTGCTCACCAGCGCCCCCTTCTCCTTCGGAGCGCCTGAGGCGGAAGAGGACAGACACGACAGCCTTTCTCTCGCCGCGTCCAGTAGTGAGGAATGGTCGGGCTCCATTGCGGACCCCCCCCCCCTCTACAGCACCCAGCTGCACCGGACAACGCGCCGATATCGACGCGGAGCTTACTCGCGTGCTTACAAGGGCTGTCAGCGACCTTCAGCTCGACTGGTCTCCTCCAGACGAGCCCGCTAAAAGCAGGCTGGATGAATGGTTCGTGCAGGGGCGCCCTTCGGCCCCTCCGCAAAGAAACGCCCCCTTCTTCCCGGAAGTTCACAATGAACTCACGAAGTCGTGGAAAGCCCCATTCTCCGCACGCTTGAAGACTTCTGTCTCGTCAGCGCTCTCCTCTGTCGACGGCGCCCGAGACCACGGTTACGAGAGCCTCCCCCCTCTCGAGGAGGCTATTGCTGCACACCTCTGCCCGCCCTCAGCCGCTGGATGGCGGTCGAAGCCTGTGCATCCATCCAAGCCGTGCCGCACCACCTCAGCTCTCGCTGGCCGAGCTTACACCTCCGCTGGTCAAGCCGCTTCGGCTCTACACACCATGGCTGTGCTGCAGGTTTTTCAGGCCAGACTTCTCCGTAACCTGGACGAGTCTGCCCCAGATACCTATGACTTTAAAGATCTCCGCAGCGCTACTGATCTAACCCTGCGTGCGACAAAGACCACAGCACAAGCGATCGGCCGAAGCATGGCAAGCCTCGCTGTTTTAGAGCGACACCTCTGGCTCACGCTCACGGAGATGAAAGACGCCGACAAATCCGCCTTTCTCGACTCTCCTATCTCGCCTTCCGGCCTCTTTGGCCAGTCGGTTAAGGGTTTCGCTGAACGCTTCACTGAGGCTCAGAAAACGTCGCAGGCAATGAGACACTTCCTGCCGAAACGCTCTAGCTCTGCTGCGGGACGCCGTAGAAACGCGCCGCCCCCTCAGACCTCGAAGCCATCGCAGCCAGACTTACAGTCTCGCCCAGCGACCAAAACCCAGCACCGCTCTCGCTCTACGAGCCGCAAACCGCCAGAGAGACGGGGACCTCGGCCCAGGATTGTGCTGAACCCCGAGCCTCCGAAGCCCTCCTGACCTTCGGGCTGAAAAGACCGTGGTTAAGTCCCGCTGCGGCCGGACCACCACACAAGAAACCTCACATGCTTCCTCCAATCCCCTCACTAAAGGCGGTTGGAGATGTCTATACTGCAGTAAACGAGCCTGTTACAATGCACGCACGCCTGCACACAAACGCCGTTTTCACGGCGACCTCAATAAAGCACAAAAAGAGCTTTTTCTATGTAGGCAGTGTGCCCACTACACAGTACGCACCCCTACATGTATACACACTCCCCCAAGTGTCACAAAGACTCACTCGGGTCTCCTTTCATGCCCACCTTCCCGCTCGCGCCGGAGGTGCTCTAAATGTAGCGCGCGTGCCCACTTCTCAGTGCGCAACCCTACAAATAAGCGCTGTCACCACAGTGTCACAAGCACAGCATACTCGAGCTACTGGTCCCCTCATAACAGGCGGCCAGTGCCCGAAGCACATTCAACCCATAGCCGCACGAGTCGCTGCATGGCAGGCCATCCCCGGCATATCAGATTGGGTTTTGAATATAATAAAACGAGGTTACTCGCTCCAGTTCGCTCGCAGACCGCCGCGCTTTCGCGCCGTGGTCGAAACGAAAGTGAAAAGCGAAATGACACACGTCCTTCGCGCCGAACTGATAAACCTTCTTGCAAAAGGGGCGATAGAAACTGTCCCCCCTGCGCAGCGCGAGTCAGGCTTTTACAGCCGCTACTTCCTCGTACCAAAAAAGGATGGCGGTCTCAGAACCATCCTAGATCTCAGACGTTTGAACAAAGCGCTTATGACGCGATCGTTCAAAATGTTAACTACCAAACAAATACTCGCGCAAATTCGCCCCGAGGGATTGGTTTTTCTCAGTGGATCTGAAAGACGCTTACTTTCACATTCAAATAGCACCCCATCACAGGCCATTCTTGAGATTCGCCTTCGAGGGGCAGACTTATCAGTACATGGTTCTTCCATTCGGCCTCTCCGTAGTGCCCCGTACGTTTACGCGGTGCATGGATGCCGCTCTCGCACCCCTGAGAATGCGGGGAGTGCGAGTATTGAACTACCTCGACGACTGGCTAGTTTTAGCCCATTCCGAGGAACTACTGACGACACACAGATCCTGGATCCTCAGCCATTTAGAATGCCTGGGTCTCACGATCAACACTGTCAAGAGCGCTCTGTCTCCCAGCCAGAGGATTTCCTTTTTGGGGATAGACATAGACTCTGTGACATGTACAGCGCGTCTGACGTCACAGCGCGCTCTCACTATTCAGCATTTAGCCGTGTCGTTCAAAGCCGGGTCTCTTTACCCGCTCAAATGATTTCAGGAAATGCTAGGTCTGATGGCATCAGCCTCTGCGGTTCTCAAACTGGGCCTGCTGCGCATGCGCCCACTACAGCGCTGGCTGAGAGACCGTGTTCCAGCGCGCGCCTGGATTTCCAGCCGCGCGCGCATCAGGGTGACCCACGGCTACATCGCAGCTCTGGCCCCTTGGAAAATAGCCAACTGGTATCAGTTAGGCGTAAGCACGGGCGCTGTCTCGAAATGGAAAGTAGTCTCGACAGATGCATCCAACCTCGGTTGGGGCGCCCTGTACGAGGGCAGGTCTGCCTCCGGCCTCTGGTCGAGCCCAGAGCGACTGTTACACATAAACTGTCTGGAGATGATAGCGGTCGAACTATCCCTGAAAGCTTTCCTCCCATTTTTAAAGGGCCATCACGTTCTGGTCAGATCAGACAGCATGTAATTGGTGGCCTACATAAATCGCCAGGGTGGTGTCAGGTCAGAAACCTTGCACACCCTGACCGAGCGTCTTCTGACATGGGCACATTGCAATCTGCGCTCGCTAAAGGCAGCGCATGTACCTGGCATCCTGAACCGGGGCCCGGACATGCTTTCCAGGGCGAATGTTCCCCCTGGGGAGTGGTCTCTTCACCCACAGACGGTTCAGTTGATGTGGAGCATCTTCGGCAGGGCAGAGGTCGACCTCTTCGCCTCAGAAGACAACGCTCATTGCCCAATATATTTTTCAAAGAGCAGGGACGCGCTGGCCCTCGATTGGCCCAGACGCCCGCTTTATGCCTTCCCACCGGTCGCGATGCTGCCGCAGGTCATCGATCGGGTCAGGAAGAGCAGATGTGCTATGCTGCTAGTAGCCCCACTCTGGACGACCCAACCTTGGTTCTCCGAGCTGATGCAGCTGTCCAGTACAGCCCCATGGCCAATACCGCTGCGGAAAGATCTCCTCACGCAGCTGAAGGGCGCGCTCTGGCATCCCCACCCCGAACTTTGGGCCCTTCATGTATGGCCCCTCAACGGGTACCCGGGAACCTCCCTGAGGGAGTGTTAAAGACCATTACGGAAGCCAGAGCGCCCTCAACCAGGCGCCTATACGCGCAGAAATGGTCAGTGTTCTCCACCTGGTGCGGGACACGGAACCTAGACCCTCACTTATGTGACGTGTCGGAGATACTCTCCTTCCTACAGGAGCGTTTAGATGCGGGCAGATCCCCGTCTACGCTCAAAGTGTATGTGGCAGCCATTGCAGCTTCTCATGCTCCGGTGGCCGGCCTATCACTGGGAAAAAACGAACTGGTCATTCGTTTCCTTAAGGGAGCTCGTCGGATTAACCCTCCCCGACCCCCTTCAATCCCTTCCTGGGACCTGTCTACGGTCCTAGAGGCCTTAAAGGGCCCCCCTTTTGAACCGCTTCAGTCTGTCGATATGAAGCTTCTTTCGTTCAAAACCGCTTTTCTACTGGCTCTGGCCTCAGTCAAGCGAGTGGGGGATTTACATGCGCTATCTGTAAGCGCTGACTGTCTCGAGTTTGGGCCTAATGACTCCAGAGTCATTCTCAGACCAAGACACGGCTATGTCCCCAAGGTGCTCTCAACACCGTTCAGAGCGCAGGTCATCTCGCTGTCAGCCCTTTCCTCGCAAAGCGACGAAAGCAACGCGAGCTTCATCTGCCCCGTCAGGGCTCTTAAAACCTATATTGCGCGCTCCGCCTTATTCAGGAGGTCGGACCAGCTCTTCATATGATTTGGTGGGCGCACCCGAGGTCTCGCCACCACGAAGCAAAGCCTATCGCGATGGATAGTAGACACTATCTCGCTGGCTTACAAATCTAAGGGCCTTCACTGCCCGTTCGGCATCAGAGCCCATTCCACCCGAGGTATGGCCTCGTCATGGGCGTGGTCCTGCGGGATACCACTGGATGATATCTGTGCGGCGGCAGGCTGGGCCTCTCCGTCCACATTTATTAGATTCTATAATCTGCAAGTCCCTGCCCTGCAGGCCAGGGTACTTTCTATATAGACGTGCTAAGCCTTACCACGTCCCCCTTTTTTTTCGTTCCCTATATAAAGCTCACTAAGGTTGGCTGTTGGGACTGGGATTTCTCCTGCTATAAAGCCCCGAGCTCTCGCCTTGGGCTGTGACAGGTCGAAGTTCCCGAGCACGCACAGCGTTTTACATTGTGTTCCCATAGCGTAAGCTAGCTTACGCAGTACGAGAGTACTCTCGAAAGGGAACGTACTCGGTTACTAACGTAACCTCGGTTCCCTGAGATGAGGGAACGAGTACTGCGTAACCTGCCGTGCTATGTGCTCGGACCGGGTGATCGCTTCAGTCGATTTAAAACCTGATCCCTATGGTGAAGCGGTGGCTTATATAGTTCCAGCCACGCCTATTTTGGTGCGCTCTGACGTCCAATGGGCGCGAAGCGCCCCCATTGGTTCGTTACTCTCCGCCGCCTCACCATAGGTTGCTGCAGTTGCCGCAGCACAGCCAATAAGCGCGCGAGCCGCTTCGCTTGGGTCTGCTGTGCTGCAGCACTGCGTTTTACATTATTTAAAAATTAAGGATAATTTTTGGCTTCATATTCTCGAGAAAAGGGGACCTTTTCCCATAGCGTAAGCTAGCTTACGCAGTACTCGTTCCCTCATCTCAGGGAACCGAGGTTACGTTAGTAACCGAGTACGATTTTTGCAAAAACACATGATTTGACACTGGTTACAAGTGTAGCATTTGGACCAATCAGACACACAACTATTTGTTATATTTAACAAATAATATCTAACGCCTTCTCATCTAACCAAAAGGGTCTATGACCCTTATCCCCCAAAATGCAACTATCACCTTAAAAAAGGCAGAACAGGCCTCTGGTTCCATAGCAACCAAAGGCACACTATCTGATAACACTAGGTTTATAGTGCCCAGGAATCTGGCTAAGCAACTCTAAACTCAAGTCTCTAAAAACAGACACATAATGAACATAAAAAGGCACTCTTCTCTAATTAATTAATAGAAAAAACTTTCTTTGAATTAATTCAGATATACTTTAGGGCATTGTGTATGCTGTTACTGTTCTTTTTAGGGCCGGGACTCAATTAAAACCTTTATTAGAAATTAATCGCATTTTAATTGCATATAAATATTTGACCTGAGAACAGTGAGAAGTATTTTTTTTTCACATGGATTTATAGTATACCATTGAATAATGACTGAATACATAAGCTTAAGCAACAAAATATTGTTTATTTTTGTTCAACCAAGTCTAGCACACCAGTGCAATTTTTGCCATTAAGTGTAGCAATAGCATATTTAGAAACAATTTAGAAATAGTACATTTCAGAAATTCAGGTAGCTTATAGGTGCTGGAACCTTCTGTAAACTGTTTTTTAAGTAAAACACAATACTGTCAAGTACATTCAGAACATTGGAAACCCTGACTATTAGAAAACATCTCTCTGTTGCTTCAGAGGCCATAACATACTAAGTCCAACTCTCAATAACCTTGGCCAAAACAATAAAGATTTCAACATAAAGTGCCAGTTGCACCAACAAAATCATACATAGTTCAACATAACGTGTACCATTTAAATAAAATTAAAAAGTGCCAGTGATTGACCTCAGTCCCCATTCTTCCAATATCCTGATGAAAAATAAATCTCTCTGTTGCTTAGACCACTGTTTGATCAACATTTCAGTAACAACAACCCCATTGGCCTCAGGATACCTCTATGACTATTTCTTATACTTCTAGATTGTTCACATTTTCAGAGCTCAAGGCTGCCCTTTTCTTTTGAACTACGTTACCTGCCAGTGAGAAAAGTCTCTCGCAAAGGACAGATAACAAAATTTCCCCTCCAAGGGGCCAACCAAAGCGATCTCGTCTGCTTCTTCATTCATGTTCTCTGTGGTTTGTTGTTGTCTGAAGCATAGACAGTAAAAGAAATGGACACAGCGACCCAATTGGAACTCAATTGAGACAAGTGAAGTACGTTTTTATCTATTTTTAGCACTTCCGTTTCTGACGCGCAGACTCAAACTAAGCTTGATGACGTCAGCAACCTGTCTGACAGATGTAAATCTTCTAGTAGCTGTGCGTGCAAACTGCCATCGTCAATCTTGCAGAGACAGCGAGCTTGAGCGGGGAGTTCTTTGGCGTGAGTGAGAAGGAGTAAGTATTCTGATTAATTATTCTGTATAGTATTTTAAAATGTAACGCCAGTACGCCATATTAAGTTAATTGCCTGCGAGCTTCTCCTCCTGTCTGTACGGTAATGCGACAGAGAGTCGAGTGGTTATGACGCAATCTTTAGCCTATTTTTACAAAAACTGTTTCTACGGGGCCATAATGTAACATAGAAGGTAATGGAGCCCTTTATAAATTGTCGTTTATCTTTAGAAATAAATAATGGACAAATGGAGTCTTTAAACGCCTCAGATGTAAAGTTATTCGCTGTCAAAGTGACGCCAAAATGAATGGGAGGTCAATGGGATGCTAACACAAGTGAAGTTCTGCTACAAGATGGCGGCACCCGGCCGACTTCAACTTCCGGTCGACTTCCCTGCTGCCTGGTCTGAAGTCATGAACGCTAGTTGGTGCTCCAGTATAATCGGTCCGTCGAAACTCATCCAGTGAGAAACGTTCCGCGGTGCAAAAATAAGTTATAAAAAATGCGGAAAATTTTTTGTGTAATTAATTAATCTTAATTAACGCATTATTTTTTGTGTAATTAATTAATCTCAATTAACGCGTTAAAGTCCCGGCCCTAGTTCTTTTATATTGTGTTTTGTGAATTGTATATGTTTTATACATGCTTATGATGGATCACTAGTTAATATAACCTTATCTATATGATGGTCGGCATCTATGAGTTTGTATTTTCTGATCTAAATGAGAGTGTATATGTTGATGCCTATGCAACACATTAGTTTTATAAGAATCTTAAAGATTCTTCTCTTGAACCCCCCAAATCTAATTTCATATGCAAGACACCATACTAGAAACAAAGAGTTTGAAAACTTCCCTCCAAAAGGTACCATTCCTCATTGGCTCATTCAAATCCTGAGGGTGTGACATCATCCCCCATATAGATCACTGATCACCAGGGGTGCATTTCCCAAAAGCATCATTAGCCAACTATGGTCGTAAGTTCCGTCGTTACTAACGTAGTTCAATGATTCTGTGTTTCACAAAACCATAGTTCAAACGAACATTCGCAAACTACATCAATATTTTATAGTAAATGAATGTACCAAAATAAAGTAACAAAAATGTAATGTATGTAATGAGTGATTTTGTTGTTTTTACAGACTTAGAATATAGAATTCTCTCTACAAATGTGTTTATACATATAGAGATAGAGACACATACAGTATATAGACTGTTTGCAAAAGTATTTTTATATGTTTTTAAGTGTTCATTTAATGCATATCAGCAAATAAACCAAATATTTAACACAAATTATGTCAGATTAAACAAATGGTTTAAACTGCAATGGTGGCTGGATGCTGCACAGGTGTCAGGAGGTATGAGCGAAGAGGATATCCACTGTCTCCCAGCAGCTGTCTCCCAGCAACTGTCTCACCAAAGCCATGCACCCTCTTCAGCCACCTGGCAAACTGCAGAAGTGGCCCACACAAAAGAGTCATGTGTGTTACCATCAGAGATGTATAAAGTACTAGAGACCCAGACTTGAGTAAAAGTACAAGTGCTCTATCAAAAAAATTACTTGAGTAGAAGTTGAAGTGCTCTTTAAGCACCACACTTAAGTAGAAGTGTCACGATTATTAGATGGAGTGCCCATGAACTTCATTAGAGGGCACTCCACTCAGGACCATTCCACCCATCAACCACCAGATGTCACTTGGACACTAGCACCTCTCATACTGTTGCACCACACCCGAACTACATTACCCATGAGTCACTGCATCACAATCACCCTGCCACACCTGCACCTCATTCATCAGCCAATTTCCTTGCCACACCTGCATCTCATTTACACACACACATAAAAGCAGCACATTCACTCTCACTCACTGCGAAGTCTTGTTTAGCCAGTCTGACATTTCCGAGCGTTTTCCCTGTGTTTATTATTCCTGTGTTTTGACCTTTGGACTGTTTATTCCGACTCTGATTCTCCGCTGCCTGTCTCGATCCCTGCTTGTTTCTGATTACGATTCTGGTTATCCCTGACACACCTGACGCCATTCCTGATCTCTGCCTGTATGACCATTCTGTTTAATAAATGCTGCATATGGATCCGATCGCCTCCGACTCCTTGTTACAGAAGACTTCGCCAAACCAGGATCCAGCAGCTTTAAGGAGTAAATCCAGGTCAGCCATGAATCCAGTAAGCCAACTTATGCGTTTACGTCAGGGAATTAGGCCCATCGAGGACTATGTGAAGAACTTTATTGAGTTTGCCCATTTATCTATCATGGACGAGATGTGCCTGATGATATTTTTTCGTGGTGGCCTATCTGAGCCGCTTGGCTCACTCATGCCTTTGCATGATCCTCACTGGACTCTGCAGTATTATATTGATCTGGCACCCCAACTGAGCAGCTCTGCATATACTGTGGGTGTTGTGGAGGAGGAACACAGCACTTTTGCAGTATCCACCACTCCTGAGCCTTGTCCTGTTATGGCCGCCAGCCCAGCGCCTCTGCACAAGATGGCCGCCAGCCCAGAGCCTCTGCACAAGATGGCCACCAGCCCAGCGCCGCTGCACAAGATGGCCGCCTCAGTTGAATTTCCAGAGTCAGGTCAAGTCTCCACTGACCGTCCAGAACAAGAGTCCAATCAGGTCACTGTTGACCATCCAGAGTCAGGTCAAGTCTTCGCTGACCTTCCAGAGTCAGGGTTAGTTCCTGTTGGCCTTCCAGAGTCGAGTCAGTTGACCGTTGAATTTTCAGAGTCGAGTCAGGTTCCAGTGAACTCTCCAGAGTCGAGTCAGGTTCCAGTGAACTCTCCAGAGTCGAGTCAGGTTCCAGTGAACTCTCCAGAGTCGAGTCAGGTTCCAGTGAACTCTCCAGAGTCGAGTCAGGTTCCAGTGAACTCTCCAGAGTCGAGTCAGGTTCCAGTGAACTCTCCAGAGCCGAGTCAGGTTCCAGTGAACTCTCCAGAGCCAGGGCAAGTCACCGTTGTTCTTCATGAGCAAAGTCAAGTCACAGTTGATCCTCAGGAACCAAGTCAAGTCACCAACGATCTTCATGGGCACAGTCAAGTCACAGCTGATCCTCATGAACCCAATCAAATCACCACAGATCTACCAGAGCCTCGTCACATCTCAGAGCTCTCGTCCTATCCTGTCACGGCCAGGGAGGCCGTCAATGAGCTCTCATTCATTCCGGTCTGGGCTATGGAGACCATCCACCAACTCTCTGTCTGTCCTGTCATGGCCACGGAGGTCCTCCATGAACTAACCGCCTGCCCTGTAATGGCCAAGGAGGCCAGCTACCATCTCATCACGGCCACGGAGGCCGCTATTAACCTGTCAATGTTCTCTGTTTCAGTCCCACCTGAGCAGACTTGCGGTCCGGTGCCATCGACTCCACTGTGGTGGTCCTCTGCTTCGCCCTGGTGGGCTTCTGTCCCGTCTGCTCGGCTGTGGTGGTCCTCTGCTCCGCCCTGGTGGGCTTCTATCCCGTCTGCTCGGCTGTGGTGGTCCTCTGCTCCGCCCTCGTGGGCTTCTGTCCCGTCTGCTCGGCTGTGGTGGTCCTCTGCTCCGCCCTGGTGGGCTTCTGTCCCGTCTGCTCGGCTGTGGTGGTCTTCTGCTCCGCCCTGGTGGGCTTCTGTCCTGTCTGCTCGGCTGTGGTGGTCCTCTGCTCCGCCCTCGTGGGCTTCTGTCCCGTCTGCTCGGCTGTGGTGGTCCTCTGCTCCGCCCTGGTGGGCTTCTGTCCCGTCTGCTCGGCTGTGGTGGTCTTCTGCTCCGCCCTGGTGGGCTTCTGTCCCGTCTGCTCGGCTGTGGTGGTCCTCTGCACCGCCCTGGTGGGCTTCTGTCCCATCTTCTCAGCTCTGGTGGTCCTCTACTCCTCCCTGGTGGGCTCCAGCTCCACCTGCTCCACTCTGGTGGGCTGCCACGCCACCTGCTCTGCCTTGGTGGACCCTTGTTACAG
Organism: Carassius carassius; assembly: GCF_963082965.1. Taxonomy (NCBI): domain Eukaryota; kingdom Metazoa; phylum Chordata; class Actinopteri; order Cypriniformes; family Cyprinidae; genus Carassius; species Carassius carassius. The sequence goes on along the minus strand of NC_081766.1, from coordinate 32,166,913 downwards.
ATTTAGGCCCAAGGCGGGCTCCCATTCCCGAGTTAAGCCCATGGCGGGCCCCTGTTTCCTATGCCAGGCCCAGGAGGGGCTCCTGTTTTCCTGAGTTAGGCCCAGGAAGGGCTCCAGTTCCACCTGCTCTGCCCCAGTCCACTGCACTTCCTCATGGACCTGGCCCTCCATCCCTCCCCCTGTTCCGCCTCCGCTCCACCGCCCTCCTAGATTGTTTTGAGCGTCTGGAAGCCGCTCCTTTGGGGGTGGGCTATGTCACGATTATTAGATGGAGTGCCCATGAACTTCATTAGAGGGCACTCCACTCAGGACCATTCCACCCATCAACCACCAGATGTCACTTGGACACTAGCACCTCTCATACTGTTGCACCACACCCGAACTACATTACCCATGAGTCACTGCATCACAATCACCCTGCCACACCTGCACCTCATTCATCAGCCAATTTCCTTGCCACACCTGCACCTCATTTACACACAAACATAAAAGCAGCACATTCACTCTCACTCACTGCGAAGTCTTGTTTAGCCAGTCTGACATTTCCGAGCGTTTTCCCTGTGTTTATTATTCCTGTGTTTTGACCTTTGGACTGTTTATTCCGACTCTGATTCTCCGCTGCCTGTCTCGATCCCTGCTTGTTTCTGATTACGATTCTGGTTATCCCTGACACACCTGACGCCATTCCTGATCTCTGCCTGTATGACCATTCTGTTTAATAAATGCTGCATATGGATCCGAACGCCTCCGACTCCTTGTTACAAGAAGTACTAAAGTATTCAACATTTTTTGTACTTAAGTATTGCAAGTAGTCTATTTGAAAATTTACTACTCAAGTACTGAAAGTAAAAGTACAAGTATTGTGTTATGTAGTTATTAAAGAAAGTAGTCAAAAGTTTGAACATATTGTTTTTACTATTTCAAATGATTAACCTAAAGGACAATCACAATTCCTTTGACTGTAACAAAACAGTTAAAAACAGATTGTAAACAAAAAACAGATTAAAGGGTTAGTTCGCCCAATTTGCAAAATTATGTCATTAATAACTTACCCTCATGTTGTTTCAAACCTGTAAGACCTCCGTTTATTTTTGGAACACAGTTTAAGATATTTTAGATTTAGTCCGAGAGCTCTCAGTCCCTCCATTGAAGCTGTGTGTACGGTCTACTGTCCATGTCCAGAAAGGTAAGAAAAACATTATCAAAGTATTCCATGTGACATCAGAGGGTCAGTTAGAATTTTTTGAAGCATTGAAAGAAAAACATTTTGGTCCAAAAATAGCTAAAACTACGACTTTATTCAGCATTGTCTTCTCTTCCGTGTCTGTTGTAAGACAGTTCAAAACAAAGCAGTTTGTGATATCCGGTTCGCCGGATATCGCCGACCGATCGCCGACCGTGAGCCAACGTAAACCCGAAATAATTATGACCTATGCAGCGCGATCCTACTAGAGCGGCGAAAAGCATTCAGACGCCTCGCTCCCTTTGACTTAACACTGGAACAGCTGATTTTCGGCTGCATTGCTGGAAACGCCACAGCATGCTTGAAAATCAGCTGTTCCAGTGTTAAGTCAAAGGGAGCGAGGCGTCAGAATGCTTTTCGCCGCTCTAGTAGGATCCCACCGTTATATTAGGTCTTATGGATTTGTTTAGGCTAACTGCTGTCAGATTGTGTTCCAAGGACACAAGTTTCCTATTGTGTATCAACAACACTCAATAACAGTTTATGTGATGTGTTAATCATAAAATTTATTCCCTAACAATTTGTCAAGAGCTAGTTGAGAAGTAGGCAACTAGCCCACACATGCGAGACTCCGTGGCTGTGCAGTCTGCAGCCCCTTCTTTATATTTGAGTTGCCAGGTTTTATGACAAAAAAAGTTGAAATTTAAAGTAAGTGATTGTTTATGTGTAGGGTGTATTTCATACACAATCTGACAACCTGGGAAATGTCAGTCTAACCTAAAAAAAGAATGGATCAGTGATTTTAAAATTAAGTTTGATGGTTATGCAAATTAGGCTACAGGAGTTTTCCAGGAGAAATAACAAAACAAAATAAAAAAACAGGAGGGCACCGGGAGATGACCTTGAAAATGTATTTATTATATTTTTTATATTTATTTTTTATTATATTTTTTACTTTGTTTTTGCAAAAGCAGTATAATTTATTTTAACACTCTACAAATCACACAGAAAACAACAACAAAAATAAGAAATAAGAAAATAATAAATAAAATAATAGAAAGAAAAATCAGTCCAATCAATTATCAATCATTTCCCTTAAGATGCTTGCTCGCCCCGCCTTTGCCGCCCCCCATTCCTGTCCCTGCTCAGCCGCAGCCAGTTTCTCACGGTCATCTCAATGTCAGCCTCGGTGGAATTTTGTTGAGCCGGATTTCTTAACACAGCACCTAAACAAAAAATAAATAAAGCAACAGGGGAAAAAATAAGACAGTAGCACAAAAGTCTGTATCTTCGTTTCTATAAAGACAATTCCGAAAAGTCAGAGCATTTTACACAAAAAAAAACAAACAAAAAAAAAAAACCTTAAAAGACATTTGGTTGAGAATAGTGTGAGGACAGTATATAAATAGTGACAGAATGTTGCTTCAACACATTGTAGGACTTACTCAGGAGTACCTGATGAACAGGCCGTGATTTAAGGCCTGTCTTCTGACCCCTACCGCACCAGTTCAGCTGGGTTGAAAGATTCTGATCAAATATTTTTGTGCAGACTCTCCAAACGGTTTCCTTTAAACTCGTCCCACCAGACAATGACAGTTTAGTTATCTGTAAAGTAAAAGATACATTTAACTAATCCCATTTCACAACCTGCTGTATTACATTGTCTTTGACTGCTCTCCCATGCCCACATCCATGGCTGAAGTGCCCTTGAGCAAGGCACCTAACCCCTCACTGCTTCCCGAGCGCCACTGTAGCACTGCTCTGGTTTGTGTGTGCTTCACCTCACTGCGTGTTCACTGTGTGCTCTGTGTGTTTCACTAATCATGGATGGGATAAATGCAGAGACCAAATTTCCCTCACAGGATCAAAAGAGTATCTATACTCTATATATAGGTGTCTTATCTGACGATAAATCAGGGCTTTTGTGAAAATATTTAATACGCGAACATATTAACAGTCAGTTAATAATAACAAACCAAGTCAACAGTTAGCCTAGTTAAAACAACTACCTTAACCAAGTCTAAAAACACGTTACGTTAGCTGCTAACGTTTGTTAATCCTCCGGCGCCAATTTCTGTCATCCGTTTATCGAAAACATTTCTCAGAAAACTCGACGTTTTTCCAACAAAAGAATATTTTTCAATTAAAAAATAAGTACACAAAACAAAACAAACACATACAGGCCTGAAAATTTTGTGTTTGAAATGGATAAACATACCTGAACACGAGAGTCCGTTATTAATACCGAGGCGATGCTTCTGTGTAGATTTGATCACGCACATAAAAACGTGCGCGCGCGCCACCTAAACGCCCCCTTGGTTAAAAAAAAAAGGCAATTTACTTTTGTAAATCACACTTGAAAAATTCTACTCAAAAGAGATGCAGTATAGATTTTGGCCCGCGCTTGAAAATTAATTTATATAAAGATAACATTAAATCTAAACAAAATTTCTCACAAAGACTATATGTTTACGTTTTTTGAATCAGAACTCATTTTGTCGTTTTAATTGCAAACGTTTTTATATCTTTTTTTCTGAACCTGTTTTGGACGTCTCATGTTTGTTGGGTATTATCATCATATAAATTGTGGCATACAGATTTTACAAAAGTTCAACACCTTCGCGCTTACATGTGGACCAACGGTTAGATCTAGGCAGCAGCATTGTGAAAAAAAAAAATGTGAAAAAAAAAGAAGCGGAATCGGCAAAATGGTTCCTCACGGTTCTTCCGCCGATCTCCAGAGTGTGCATGAATTGGAGTGGCTGTAGACTCATCCCGCCGATGGTTTACCCACCTAAGTGGTTCGAGAACCGAGGAGCTGATGATACTGCACATGTGTGATTCAGCGTGAAAGCAAACCGACACACAGAGCGCATGAACCGAACTGATTCTTTTGGTGATTGATTCTGAACTGATTCTGTGCTAATGTTATGAGTCCAGGTAATTAACCATGGTTTTACTACAAATAAAACCAAAAAACCATGGTTACTATAGTTAAACCATGGTAACCACAAATTAACCATGGTTTTGCTAAATTAACCATAGTTTAACCATGGTATTTGTAGTAAATCTGTGGTTATACATATGGTCGTCAACACACCAAAAAACCATGGGTTACTACAGTTTTACTATAATTAAACCATGGTTATTTTTCGTAAGGGGTAAACTGAAGGCTTGCAGTCAACGCCAATGACGCCATAACGTCGAGCGCAAAAGAACCGGTGAACTGTTTTCTTCAACTGGCTTATTGAATCGAACTGTCAGAAAGAACTACTGGTGATTCGAAAACCGATGCAAACGGTTCTTGACTCGTGAACGAGTCATTATCTGGCTCGGCACGGTGTTCATCTCTCTCTTCACAGCAGTTCAGTCAGCACGCGCAGTCTTCTCAATTTGCTCAATGATGTGCCAGCTTCATCAAACCTGCCATCTACAGTTCTGTTTGTAATGGAATGATTCGTAACATTTTTATAATTGTAACGAGTAACGATGCAGCACATAAGAAAATATCGGAGTAAAAGTATTAAACTCATCGAAAATATGTACTGAAGTAAAAGCGGAACTAGGAGAAAAAAATAATACTCTAGTAAAGTACAGATACCGCCTTTTAGTACTTAAGTACAGTAGTGAAGTAGTTCTACTTCGTTACTATACATCTCTGGTTACCATCTCCCACCCATCAGGCCATCAGCCACCACCTCCATAAATTTCCAACAGCATAATGATGCAGTGTAGCTAACAACTGAATTTAAAGCGTTGTTTCTTCTTATTGCCCTCTGAAGATGTGAAGCCTGATGTTAGAGGCCCAGGCAGGAGAGGGTCTGATGTTGGAGGGCCAGACTGGAAAGGGCCTGATGTTGAAGGGCCAGACTGGAGAGGGCCTAATGTTGGAGGCCTGAACTTTGAAGGCAAAGGCCTGGTTGATGCACATGTATCTATACCTCCAATGATCCTTCCATTGCAACAGGCCCCAGGATGTCCAAAACTAGGGAGAAGAGAAACTGAATTGATACCCCATCAGTCTTGTTTGCTTCTGTCTTACGTGCCGCAGCCCTCCGTTTTGTCACACTCATTCCCTCCAAGTCCCTCCACTTATTGCTGACTTCTTCTGGGATTTGTTCATATCCATGAGACGAACGGTGAGTGGACGGAAATGATCAACACCTGTCTCTTGTTTCAGTAATTGGCGTGGAGAGAGTATATAATGCCAGGAGGAACAGGAGTAGTCGAGAGAGAAAAGGACTGCTGACGCGTACCTGACCCGGAAGATGAAACCCGGAAGTGATTACGATAGTGTGTTGATGTCAGTGTAAGAGTCAACGTTTGTGCTTTTAAAATATTAATTACAAATAAACGTTTTCAGCATTCAAGCCGACCCCTTGTCCTCTTCCTTTCCACTCACGAACTTACTTGACTGGTGCCGAAACCCAGGAAAGGAAGAAGGAGTGCCGCCACCATGCAGAACCCATCCTCCATGCCATTTGCGGATGTCATCTCATCCCTCGTGGCCCTACATCAAGAACAACATCAGGCCCTGCTGGTCTAAAGAAAGGATCAGGAGAGGTGGTTGCCAAGCCCAAGAGACCGCCCGCGGTTCCCGCTCACTTGCCCCTACACAAGATGGGACCGCAAGATGACCCTGAAGCATTCCTGGAGTTGTTTGAAAAATCGGTTGAAGCTTGCGGCTGGACCTGCGACCAATGGCCAGTCTGCCTGATCCCCCTGCTCTCGGGCGAGTCCCAGGTGGCTGCACAACAACTACCAGCAGTGAACCTCCTGGTCTTCGACGACCTGAAGAGGGCCATCATCCAGCGGGTCAGCCGGAGCCCCGATCAACATCATCACGGCTCAATTTTATTCGACATTGGACTTAACGAAGGGATATTGGCAGATCCCCTTGTCTCCATTATAGAAAGAAAAGACAGCTTTCACAACGCCGTTTGGATTACACCAATTTGTTACCCTTCTGTTTGGGCTGTTCGGGCCGCCGGCCACCTTTCAGTGGCTCATGGGTAAGATTCTGCGGCCCCATGCTGCATCTGAGGGCTGTCCTGAGATCGCTCAGGGGGGCTGGACTCATGGCCAACCCGAAGAAGTGTGCGATTGGGCGTGTAGAAGTAAGGTATCTGGGCTTCCATTTGGGGCATGGACAGGTGCGTCCCCAAATTGACAAGACAGCCACTGTTGCGACCTGCCCACGTCCCGAGTCCAAAAAGAAGGTAGGACAGTTCTTGGGGCTGGGGGATATTATAGACGGTTTGTTCCTAATTATTCGGACCTCACCAGCCCCTTGACTGATCTTACTAAAAAGGAGGCACCAGATACGGTCCAGTGGACGGAGCCATGTCAGCAGGCCTTTACCCAGGTGAAGGGCCATCCTCACCCTCCGCTGTTATCTCCTGGGATGGGAATTCACCCTCTGCTCAGACCACGCAGCGCTGCAGTGGCTCCATCGCATGAAGGATACAAATGCGTGGATCACTCCTTGGTATCTGGCTCTACACCCTTTTAAGTTCAAGGTGATCCACAGACCGGGTGTTCAGATGGCTGTGGCCAACTTCCTCTCCAGAAATGGGGGGGGGGGGGGGGCTGCAAAATAAGCAACAGGTGTGCACAACAGTACATCACAGTTTTTTTTCAAAACCCATCTTTTTTCAATTGTGGTTAAGTAGCCTATATTAAATAAGAAATAGTATTTTTATGAAATTTTGAAATTATTGACATTGGGATCAGAAAAGAGCACATTTTTAACTCCATGTGTATATATATAATGTATCCCAGAACAAATTAATGATTCGTTATTACTCAACTCCTACGTAACATCATTTCAAAAGCATAATTCGAGTCGAAGAAAAGAGAAAATAAAACCAAATTACTGTAGGTGGCTGTATGTGCTCATGGCCTACAGTCAGCCATTAGATCGAAGAAGAAGAACAACGACAGCTCAAACCAATGTAGTTTGAACGATGGATCTGCGACACAGGTACCATTGTTTTGGGAAACAGTCGTGTCTCGATAGTTCGTTTCCATAACGATGCATCGTACTATGGTGGTTAATCAGTGAGTTACGTCTTTGTACGGGAAACCGACCCCAGACCAGGTGGTTCTTCTAGATTCAGGAATTCCAGGAGAAGATGCTGAGCTAAGAGTCTTAAAAACCACCCTAAGCGTGCGCCAGGCTGTCGACCTTGACATTCCATTCATCAAGATCCTCTGATTAAAACTGGTCTTTCTCATAAACTCACTTCAGCAGACAACAACTGGAGCCCCAAAGTGCATCAGGATTCTTTTCAAACAGGCGAGACATGAAAGTATCGATCTTAGTCTTATTAATTGATACATTAAGTATCATATGCACCTTTTACAAAGGTGTGTTTGAACTAAGAAAACTGAAATTTCCTTCAGGGTGTAGATCTGATGAATGTCAAATTGTACCATAGCTTCATGATTTTATTTCTTTTCTCTTTACTGCTTAAGCTCAACCTTTTTTTTCCTATGCCAACTGTATGCGCTTGTGTGTATGTTAGACTAGTTTAAGTGTTTATGTAGTTAATAAAGACTTATTTGTATCACACTTGAGGTTGTTCATTGTTTGCTCATAATTGAAGTCCCTAATCATGCAAATTTTAGCTACATGCTCTGAGTAGTATTGTAAAGTAAGAAAGTTATTTTCCTTAAACAGAAAAGTAACATTCTTAGAAATGACAGACAGTTGACACTGAGAGGTGGATCTAAATATTTATAATTTATCATAACTAGTTATGATTGATTATTCATATTTCCCCTTTGAGCTGATTCGCTACACAAGCAAACATAAAAACAGAACCTTGTACCATTAAAAATATTAAATAATATTACAATATTATACTTGTACTCAGTACTCCTTGGGACTAAATTGGCCTACTTTTTATTATATAAAAGTATACTTTTAAGTATACTTTAAGTATAACAGTAGCAAACTTTGAGTACCCAACTATATATTCATAGAATATGTTTGTAGCTTGTACTGCAATTATACTAAAAGTGAACATTTAGTTTACTGATAGTTTACTAATTAAATACTTTGTACACTTTGAAGTATAGTCTCAGTAAACTGCTGCAATTTTATACTGCAAGTATACTCATAAGTTTTCTTTAAGTGAACTTTACATCATACTTTAAGTATAGTACTATGCCCCTATTTAGGTTTTCATTTGTACTGTATATATTTTGTTATATGATGAATATCTGAACATAAAAAACATCGAAAGAAAGAACATGGTATCTGCTTGTAAACAAAAACATTTTAGGGTATAATAATGAAAACATGGATTCTAGGAGTATAGCTCAAATATATTTAGACTTTTTGTAAGTACAAGTCAAGTATACTTAAATGTCATTTTAAGTATATTTCGAAGGAGTACATAAAGCCCATTTCTGAGAAGTACATAAAAAGTTAACTAAAATAATACTTTACTATATTTTTAGTTTAAAAGACGTATACTAATAGCACTCTTGAATAAACATATTTTTCATTAGGGCTATCAGACCAGTGAGAAGTAAAGAGACACAATGGATAATTTCCCCTCAAAACCATTCACCACCAAGTACAGGCAGTGACAATCAGGAGCAACACCACAGACCAATAGAGCCATTGTTCTACCTTCTGTTTGACTGTGGTTTCCGGTGTGATTCAGTCAGAGAGCTCTCAATTACATTAGTTTATTCTTTCAATTAATTTTTTTGTAAATGTCCTAAATGTATGGAATGCCCAAGCTGCCAATTTTAAAAATAAATAAATACATAAATAAATATACAAATAAATGTAAATAAGAATAAATAAATACATAAACATATAAATAAATATACATAGAAAAGCAAAAAAATAAAAATAAAAAATTATTTATACATTTATTTCCATATTTATGTAAATATTTTTTTCCATATTTATTTATTTATTCTTTTATTTATTTTTACATTTATTCATTTCTACATTTATTTATTTATACATTTATTTATTTTTACATTTATTTATTTATACATTTATTTATTTATACATTTATTTATTTATTCATTTATTTCTTCCTACATTTCTTCCTGCGTAGGGTAATGAGGAGGGTGTGGTTTATCTCAGACATAGCAATCGAGCTCAGAGTAAGCGAAGGCGAAGGGTTGAGGCCACAGTAACGCCTATTGTGTGGCGAAATACAATTAGCATAGCTCACTGACGTTGATACGGTCTGTGACTGCGAAGTATATGGTCAAAATCCTAAATCTTACTGTGTGACATGGATAGGCTACTCTTTATTCCGGACATGGCCGTAGAACATCGTTTGGTCTGGATTTGTAAAATGTCCGGGGCTAACAAACATGAAACAGGGACTCTGCAGTGCTTAATTTGTAAATTGCGAGGTCCCGGAACAAAGCGGGGTAACGGATGCCGGATGCATGTGATTACAGGAGGGAGAGGTGATGGAGCACTCGCGCAATCACATTGGTCAGCAGTTTAAGTGATTGACTGCATGCATCAGTTGCTTTTAGGGTCTGTATGTTCATGAATAACATGGAGATGCCATGCAATTTTAAAACAACAATTTCCAGGCCTAAAAACGTTTTGAAAAAGTTGTGGGATTTTATTTTACAAATCTCTGTATAATAGAGTTCTAAATTTCGGTGGGGGACTGTGTAGCTATGTCGCATGGTTTTAATAATTCTTGCAGCTTTCAAGTTTATAATGAGGAAAATTCCTGCATTTATTCAACATAGCTTGTAGGTTTGAATAATAAAATTAATCCACGCAAAATTTAAGATTAAATAATTCATTCGAAACCAGTCTTCGAATCCATGAACTCTCTCGCGCGCTTCTCAAAAGCACATCTCGTCTGCACAGTGACCTGCAGCACGCGCCGACTTCACTCGCATCTCGGGACAGCTGACAGAACAGTCACTTGACTAATCGGGTCATTGTTGCATTGTCACAAAAATGTATAATTTGCACACATTTTTAAGCATTTTAAGCCATATGGTACTCGCGCGCTCCGAAGGCTGTATTATGTGCCCCTCACAGTCACATCCAAAGTTAACTCGTATAAAGGCGCCTCGCGAGTAGCCTATTATATGAGTTATTTTTCCTAGTTTGTTGAGCTTAAGCAATCAAATACACACAATATGATGTCTGTTGTGGGTGTTGACAAACAAAACAATTTCATGGCACACTCTACTTAAACACATGGGGAAAAAAATAAAGAAAAGGGGAAAAAAATAAATAATTAAACAACACTGAGTCGTCAGTGTTGGTATTGTATCAGACACTTGCACTTAACATGAGGCTATATGAAAAACAAGCTCAAATGGAGTTAACAGGTTTTTGCTGGCGAATGAGGAGATCTGTGTTTTGTCTGTCAACAGAACGCGCGCATCTGAGGCAAGTGCATCACATTATACGCTTTCATCAACTCTTACACGTTATATAACGTTTATTGTTGCTGCCATAGTTTGACCAAACTCCCCACCACAATCATTCCCTTTAAATAGACTCCATAATGGTCTGCCAGCTGATGATGATGATGATAACAATAGCCTAATAATAATAATAATAATAATAATAATATGAAATAATAATAATAATACAAATGAAAAAGTTATGTAGGCTACTAGCTATTTTTTAGTTATGTTTTTGGCCTACAGAAATTTTTACAAAATTTTACAATAAATAGCTTCGATATTTGATCACTATGGTTGGTTACAAAGACTTTACTATTCTGAAAATAATAACGAGATACAAACCTGTAAATATTCAATCGACTTTTCTTAAATTCAAAACAAAATATTAATGCATTCGTAATTTCCATTTCTGAATAGTTGCTATGTGGTCACGCAGGTTTGCGCATTAAACTCATGTCCCCGAAAAATAGTCTATCAACACTTATGTTGTTTCCCTGAACATGACCCCTCTCTGCCTTTTTTTTGAACATTTGGTCATTTATTTATTATTATTATTATTATTATTTAAATAACGCATAGGCCTAAATAGAAATGATCAGAAACAAATCCAAAGCTGATCCGCTTCAACACGTCGAGTTGTTTTTGATTTGGTGAATTTTAAGAATCAAACGAGTGGATTGAACGCACGCATTAAGACAGTGTCTTTCTGCCACCTGGTGTCTGTTTTAGTTTCATGTTAAACGTAGGTCTATCACTTCATTGATTCCATCATGTCATATTTATGTCTTCAAAATGTAAAACACTTCATAATATTTCTATGCACTTGTAGGCTAATTGCTGTGTAAATGCATTAAGATCTCTTCTGTATTGATGGCTCTGATGAAGCTCTGGTTGGATTTTAGTGGTAGGCTAACTGCCCTACATTCTTATCCTCTAACTGAATTTATCGATGTGGATTAACGTGACGTTCATACATTTAATAAGGTTGCCCCTGGACATGAGTTTATGGAGGTAGGCTAAAGACTACCACTGCTTAATAGAATAAAAAATTTTTTCAAAAGCATTGGTCAATATGCTTGCGTCAACTTCACTGTAGCCTAAATCTGGCCTGCTTCCTTTCTGTGAGTTCTGACCGGAAAATGGAAAATATCAAGCGCTTCAGTCCCAGGGCTTAATTTGTGCCGCAACACGCCGGATCCAGATCCGGCACCTCCGAAGTCCAATCCGGCACCTCATTTTGGCAGATCCCCCTCCTCCAGGGGCGGCGTTTCCATATGGCAGACAGGGAATAGCCAGATGTGCCGTGAAAAACTATCCAAATTCATATCTCTATTATAATTCGTTATTATTATTTATCTACTTTACTCAAACACTATGTCTGTAAAGGCTAATGTTTTGTGTGTTTGAAGACTGGTTTTTCGCAAGCCAATATAGCCTACTTTTGTACGTTTTAAATGTCCTGTGCATAAGCGCTTAATCGTTTATATCATGAGATTTTGGCCAAGTGAATTAAACAACAAAATAAAACAAATCGCCCATATAGCAACAATAAATGTTATATAACTTGTAAGAGTTGATGAAAGCGTATAATGCGATGCACTTGCCTCAGATGCGTGCGTTCTGTTGACAGACAAAACAAAGATCTCCTCATTCGCCAGCAAAAACCTGTTTACTCCATTTGAGCTTGTTTTTCATATAGCCTCATGTTAAGTGCAAGTGTCCGATACAATGCCAACACTGACAACGCAGTGTTCTTTAATTATTGATTTTTTCCCCTTTTCTTTATTTTTTTCCCCATGTGTTTAAGTAGAGTCCATCCATCCATCCATCTTCTTCCGCTTATCCGGGGCCGGGTCGCGGGGGCAGCAGTCTAAGCAGAGAACCCCAGACTTCCCTCTCCCTAGACACTTCCTCCAGCTCTTCTGGGGGGACACCGAGGCGTTCCTAGGCCAGCCGGGAGACATAGTCTCTCCAGCGTGTCCTAGGTCTTCCCCGGGGTCTCCTCCCAGTGGGACACGCCCGGAACACCTTCCCGGGAAGGCGTCCAGGAGGCATCCGGAACAGATGCCCGAGCCACCTCAGCTGACCCCTCTCGATGTAGAGGAGCAGCGGCTCTACTCTGAGCTCCTCCCGGTTGACTGAGCTTCTCACCCTATCTCTAAGAGATCGCCCAGCCACCCTGTGGAGAAAGCTCATTTCGGCCGCCTGTATCCGGGATCTTGTCCTTTCGGTCATGACCTAAAGCTCATGACCATAGGTGAGAGTAGGAACGTAGATTGACCGGTAAATCGAGAGCTTCGCCTTACGGCTCAGCTCTTTCTTCACCACGACAGACCGGTACATCAACCGCATTACTGCAGAAGCTGCACCGATCCGTCTGTCAATCTCCCGTTCCATCCTTCCCTCACTCGTGAACAAGACCCCAAGATAGTTAAACTCCTCTACTTGAGGCAGGAACTCTCCACCAACCTGAAGTGGGCAAGCCTCCCTTTTCCGACTGAGATATCATGAGATTTTGGCCAAGTGAATTAAACAACAAAATAAAACAAATCGCCCATATAGCAACAATAAATGTTATATAACTTGTAAGAGTTGATGAAAGCGTATAATGCGATGCACTTGCCTCAGATGCGTGCGTTCTGTTGACAGACAAAACAAAGATCTCCTCATTCGCCAGCAAAAACCTGTTTACTCCATTTGAGCTTGTTTTTCATATAGCCTCATGTTAAGTGCAAGTGTCCGATACAATGCCAACACTGACAACGCAGTGTTCTTTAATTATTGATTTTTTCCCCTTTTCTTTATTTTTTTCCCCATGTGTTTAAGTAGAGTCCATCCATCCATCCATCTTCTTCCGCTTATCCGGGGCCGGGTCGCGGGGGCAGCAGTCTAAGCAGAGAACCCCGGACTTCCCTCTCCCTAGACACTTCCTCCAGCTCTTCTGGGGGGACACCGAGGCGTTCCTAGGCCAGCCGGGAGACATAGTCTCTCCAGCGTGTCCTAGGTCTTCCCCGGGGTCTCCTCCCAGTGGGACACGCCCGGAACACCTTCCCGGGAAGGCGTCCAGGAGGCATCCGGAACAGATGCCCGAGCCACCTCAGCTGACCCCTCTCGATGTAGAGGAGCAGCGGCTCTACTCTGAGCTCCTCCCGGTTGACTGAGCTTCTCACCCTATCTCTAAGAGATCGCCCAGCCACCCTGTGGAGAAAGCTCATTTCGGCCGCCTGTATCCGGGATCTTGTCCTTTCGGTCATGACCCAAAGCTCATGACCATAGGTGAGAGTAGGAACGTAGATTGACCGGTAAATCGAGAGCTTCGCCTTACGGCTCAGCTCTTTCTTCACCACGACAGACCGGTACATCAACCGCATTACTGCAGAAGCTGCACCGATCCGTCTGTCAATCTCCCGTTCCATCCTTCCCTCACTCGTGAACAAGACCCCAAGATAGTTAAACTCCTCTACTTGAGGCAGGAACTCTCCACCAACCTGAAGTGGGCAAGCCTCCCTTTTCCGACTGAGGACCATGGCCTCGGATTTGGAGGTGCTGATTCTCATCCCAGCCGCTTCACACTTGGCTGCAAACCGTCCCAGTGCATGCTGAAGGTCCTGGCTTGATGAAGCCAACACGACAACATCATCCGCAAAGAGCAGAGACAAAATCGTGTTGTCACCAAACCTGACCCCCTCCGGCCCCTGGCTGCGCCTAGAAATTCTTTCCATAAAAATCATGAACAGAACCGATGACAAAGAGCAGCCCTGCCGGAGTCCAACACGCACCGGGAACAAGTCTGACTTACTGCTGGCAATACGAACCAAGCTCCTGCTCCGGTCGTACAGGGACCGGATAGCCCTTAGCAAAGGGCCCCGGACCCCATACTCCCGGAGCACCCTGCACAGGCCGCCGCGAGGGACACAGTTGAATGCCTTCTCCAAATCCACAAAGCACATGTGGACTGGTTGGGCAAACTCCCATGAACCCTCCAGCACCCTGTAGAGGGTATAGAGCTGGTCCAGTGTTCCACGGCCTGGACGAAAACCACACTGTTCCTCCTGAATCCGAGGTTCTACTATCGGCCGGATTCTCCTCTCCAGTACCCTGGCATAGACTTTCCCAGGGAGGCTGAGAAGTGTGATCCCCCTGTAGTTGGAACACACCCTCCGGTCCCCCTTCTTAAAAAGAGGGACCACCACCCCGGTCTGCCATCCCAGAGGCACCGTCCCCGACTGCCACGCGATGCTGCAGAGGCATGTCAGCCAAGACAGCCCCACAACATCCAGAGACTTGAGGTACTCAGGGCGGATCTCATCCACCCCCGGTGCCTTGCCACCGAGGAGTTTCTTGACTACCTCGGTGACTTCAGCTTGGGTGATGGACGAGTCCACATCTGAGCCCTCAGCCTCTGCTTCCTCAATGGAAGACGTGACAGCGGGATTGAGGAGATCCTCGAAGTATTCCTTCCACCGTCCAACGACATCCCCAGTTGAGGTCAACAGCTCCCCACCTCTACTATAAACAGCGTTGGTAGGGCACTGCTTCCCTCTCCTGAGGCGCCGGACGGTTTGCCAGAATCTCTTCGAGGCTGACCGATAGTCCTTCTCCATGGCCTCAACGAACTCCTCCCAGGCCCGAGTTTTTGCCTCCACAACCACCCGGGCTGTAGTCCGCTTGGCCTGCCGGTACCTGTCAGCTGCCTCAGGAGTCCTACAAGCCAACCAGGCCCGATAGGACTCCTTCTTCAGCTTGACGGCATCCCTTACTTCCTGTGTCCACCACCGGGTTCGGGGATTGCCGCCTCGACAGGGACCGGAAACCTTACGGCCACAGCTCCGAGCGGCCACTGCGACAATGGAGGTGGAGAACATGGTCCACTCGGACTCAATATCTCCAGCCTCCCTCGGGATCCATTCGAAGCTCTGCCGGAGGTGGGAGTTGAAGATCTCTCTGACAGGAGACTCGGCCAAACGTTCCCAGAAGACCCTCACAGTACGTTTGGGTCTGCCGAGTCTGTCCAGCTTCCTCCCCCGCCATCGGATCCAACTCACCACCAGGTGGTGATCGGTTGACAGCTCCGCCCCTCTCTTCACCCGAGTGTCCAAGACATACGGCCGGAGGTCGGATGAAACGACCACAAAGTCGATCATCGACCTACGGCCTAGGGTGTCCTGGTGCCACGTGTACTGATGGACACCCTTATGCTTGAACATGGTGTTCGTTATGGACAAGCTGTAACTAGCACAGAAGTCCAATAACTGAACACCGCTCGGGTTCAGATCAGGGGGGCCGTTCCTCCCAATCACGCCCCTCCAGGTGTCACTTTCGTTGCCCACGTGGGCGTTGAAGTCCCCCAGTAAAACGACGGAGTCCCCAGTCGGAGCACTTTCCAGCACCCCTCCCAGAGAGGGTCGCTTCCCTGCACCTTCGGGTCGGGGATAGGTCTCTCACTGTCGTTTGTGCCTACGGGCCGAACGGCAGTGCAGAGTACCCGGCCTTCTTGGAGTCTCTGGGAGGGGTGTTTAAGTAGAGTGTGCCATGAAATTGTTTTGTTTGTCAACACCCACAACAGACATCATATTGTGTGTATTTGGTTGCTGAAGCTCAACAAACTAGGAAAAAAAAACTCATATAATAGGCTACTCGCGAGGCGGGTTTATACGCGTGAACTTTGGATGTGACTGTGAGGGGCACATAATACAGCCTTCAGAGCGCGCGAGTATCATATGGCTTAAAATGCTTAAAAATGTGTGCAAATTATACATTTTTGTGATAATGCAACAATGACCCGATTAGTCAAGTGACTGTTCTGTCAGCAGTCCCGAGATGCGAGTGAAGTCTTGTGTCGGCACGTGCTGCAGGTCACTGTGCAGACGAGATGCGCCGATGAGAAGCGCGCGAGAGAGTTCATGGATTCGAAGACTGGTTTCGAATGAATTATTTAATCTTAAATTTTGCGTGGATTAATTTTATTATTCAAACCTACAAGCTATGTTGAATAAATGCAGGAATTTTCCTCATTATAAACTTGAAAGCTGCGAGAATTATTAAAACCATGCGACATAGCTACACAGTCCCCCACCGAAATTTAGGACTCTATTATACAGAGATTTGTAAAATAAAATCCCACAACTTTTTCAAAAAGTTTTTAGGCCTGGAAATTGTTGTTTTAAAATTGCATGGCATCTCCATGTTATTCATGAACATACAGACCCTAAAAGCAACTGATGCATGCAGTCAATCACTTAAACTGCTGACCAATGTGATTGCGCAAGTGCTCCATTACCTCTCCCTCCTGTAATCACATGCATCCGGCATCCGTTACCCTGCTTTGTTCCGGGACCTCGCAATTTACAAATTAAGCACTGCAGAGTCCCTGTTTCATGTTTGTTAGCCCCGGACATTTTACAAATCCAGACCAAACGATGTTCTACGGCCATGTCCGGAATAAAGAGTAGCCTATCCATGTCACACAGTAAGATTTAGGATTTTGACCATATACCTCGCAGTCACAGACCGTATCAACGTCAGTGAGCTATACTAATTGTATTTCGCCACACAATAGGCGTTACTGTGGCCTCAACCCTTCGCCTTCGCTTACTCTGAGCTCGATTGCTATGTCTGAGATAAACCACACCCTCCTCATTACCCTACGCAGGAAGAAATGTAGGAAGAAATAAATGAAAAAATAAATAAATAATTGTATAAATAAATAAATGTATAAATAAATAAATGTAAAAATAAATAAATGTAGAAATAAATAAATGTATAAATAAATAAAAGAATAATTAAATAAATATGGAAAAAAATAAATATATACATAAATATGGAAATAAATGTATAAATAATTATTTATTTTCGTTTTTTTACTTTTCTATGTATATTTATTTATATATTTATGTATTTATTTATTCTTATTTACATTTATTTGTATATTTATTTATGTATTTATTTATTTTTAAAATTGGCAGCTTCGGCATTACATACAAATGGGGCACTGATTTTAACACAGATTGTGAATTATATAGTTCCGTCATTCTAATTGTAATCTTTTTTGCTTGTTTACAATGATCTGAAATATCATATAGTCATGTCATAATTCAAGGAAATAGCAATATTCTCGAAAATAAGTCTTGGTAATATCAAACTTGCATGTGCAATAACCGATTGCCATGGCAAGTAAAGTAGAAACATGAATAAAATGTAAGAGCAGAGAAGAATAACTTCCTCACACCTTTGATTTGTGTTCAGATGACTTGGAATAACAAGTATATGGACTACTCATTTCTTATTTAGGTATTTATTTACTTTACATTTTTAGAGCTTCACACTGTATGTTCATGGTATGTATTGGAAAGATCAGCTTAAAAATTCAGCAAATTATCAGGAACTCGAGCTGCATCAAAACGCCTTGGGAACGCCTTCAGCGTGACCATGCTCTGAATCACGTCTAATCAGTCCAATGGATGGGCAAGACGTCACGGGCGGGATGATGTGGTGATCAGGAAGCTTAAAAGCACATGAGGTGAAAACAGTGTCAAATTACAGTCATTCGAAAAAGTGCTCTTGTGTGTGTCAGTTGCTATCTGTTTGTGAGTCGCATTAAGTGTTGTTTGTCCACTTATAAGCTCCATTATGTCACAGCTTCAGTCAAGAGAAGCATTTGGGCAAGAAGGCGGCTTTCAGGTTGTCTGTTCCTCCCTGCCTGTCCTATATTTCGGGTGGGGACACAAGCACGTGGAGTCAGCTTTCACAAATGTGACTGTCCACATTGCGAGCATTTTGTTACTGACTTGCTTTGCTCTCAGGAAGCCTTCATTAGTTTTTTTCATGGTGCCGGCCCAGGTTTCGCTGGATCGGTGCGGCGGCTGTGCTCGTGGGTTTTGCATATGGATCCGGTTGAAGTAATGTAAACAGACGAGTCCCTATCTTCTTCCTTAATCACAGCAGATCCAGCACCCACTATCTGGGGTTTCGGAAGCCTGCGCTGTGGTCTTTCCTCCTGGGGAGATGGCACGATGCTCCACCTGTCTTTTTACGTTGAGATTGATACAAAGGGCGTCAATGAGTTTGCCAGTTACACAAGCATATTATGTATAATGTTATATTGAGCAGCATTAATGGGGAGCGGAGCTCACGCAGTTATTATGCTTTTCCCACTGTTAAGCACTCCACTCTCGCCTTATCTCCACTCACGCTCCAAAAAGTGTGTCCATGCCTTCGATCTTGTGATTCCAGTCCCGCTGCTGCTTAGGCACAGTGGCAACTAAGATCGCAGGATTGCACATGATCTAGCTGATGTGTTGGAGATGGCTCTTCATATCTCCACCCATGTTCACTAGTTCTCAAGCCCATACTGTGGTTTCTTCCTATTTTGAGTGAGAGCTCACTGCTGCATCTAATTTTCTCAGAGGAGATTGATATTGTTTGTGTGACCAAGTGGCTCGCACGATGCTGAGGCAACACGTGTATTACATGATTTTCTGCTTTCTATGTGAATCTTACCACACCAGACCTTGAACCATGTTTACTCATTCGGTTGTTTGATTGCATTTAATTCTGAGGAATGAAATAAAGTATTTATCTGACTATGAGAAGTTAGATATTCAGGGGCTCTTGGGATAAACATTTCTTGATAGAAAACATGTTTACCTCTCTTCCTCTTAGGAGTTTGAGCAGTGGCTGCTGAGCGGGAGCAGTCCCAACCTACTGTGTTCCAGCTCCTCAATCAGCTCCTAATCTTTGTGGGCCAGCCCCTCTGGGGAAGAGGGGTGTACACCACATTACATGGTGCCCGTCTATCCTCAGTGCCTTCAGGAGATTAGTCTGCCAACCCTGCCGTTGTGACAGGTTGCAGCAGTTTCCCGCAGCACTTCTCTCAGCTACCGGCTGGAAGCGTAGAGGTAATAAGAGGCTCACTGCCTCCAAGGAGGTCTCTAGAGCAATTACACCAGAGGCCAGTTTTAAGAGACTGGTTCCCTTAGTAGGTCACCTGGCGGTGTGGGAGCTCCTGTCAAGCATGCCTCATTGGTTTCTGCCCCGAGAAAGCTCTGGTCTAGTCTTCCTAGCTGAGGACGCAGGTCTGAGGGCCGTCATTTTCAATAGGAGACTTTAGCTATGAGTGTCCTGATGCTGTGGTACTGCACTTCAGATGGCAGGCCCCCCTGGGGTATAGCGGGGTTCACCACATTACACAGTGCCCGTCTCTCCTCAGTGCTCTCAGGAGATTGATCTACCAACCCTGCCAGTGTTCCAGGGCACAGCGGTCTCCTGCAAGCACTTCTCTCAGTTACTTCCCAGAAATGTTGCAGAGCTAAGAGCCTCGCTGCCTGCATGGAGACCTAAAAGACATGTGTTGGCATGCACCGACAACCCAGCGGTGGTCTCTTATATCAACCACCTATGAGGGCTGTGTTTGTGCAGCGCCCCTAGTACAAGCTGGTGCACCAGATCACTGTGTGGGCTCAAGGGAAACTTCTTTCTCTAAGAGCGGTTTACATCCCAGGCATCTCAAAACAGGTGCAGATATCCTGTCAAGGCAGGGCCTGAGGAATAGGGAATGAAGACTTCACCCCAAGGTCTTTGTCTGTATGCTTTCACCCCAATTGCTCTGCTCCTGGGAGTTGTTAATAGCCCCATTCTGGCCAGACCGAGTATGGTTCTCGGACCTGATTTTCCTTATCGACAGCTCTCTTCCTAGAGAGAATGAGAAGCTGCGTTTCAAAGCCAGACTTATGGCATCCCTGCCAGTGCTTGCTTCATTTCTGGAAGCTGACGACAGTTTCAACACACTTGCTTTTAAGCTTCCTGGTACCTACATCACCCCGCAAGTAATGTGTAGCCCATCCATTGAACTGATTATACATGTGATTCAGAGCGTCGTCACGCTGAAAGTGTTCCTAAATTTTTTGTACGCATAGTCTTGTTCCCTCGAGGAACCATGGCTACATGCGTAATGTGGAGATGTTCTGTTATACCAGCAGTTTCAAGACAGCAGCACCAGGCCAGCAGTCTCAGACTGTAAGTTAGAGCAAAACTGACTATTGGCTAATGGCCATAATTTTCATGAGTTTCTGAGCATGTTAAGAGCCCCCCCCCCCCAAAAAAAAAAAAAAAAAAAGTACACATTTCTAATTATGACCTTGATGATTTAATCCAAAGTGACAGATGAGTGTCAGTAAAATGTATTCTATTTCCCTTCTCTTCTTTCTTAGAGTACAGAGTTAGAGTTTGCTGATCCCTGCATTACCACATTAGGAAATCAATAAGGCCCATCTTTCTTTGGATTTCACCAGGAAGAGTATTGTCATGTTCTGTAAGAATACTTTGCATTTAGTTTGTTTCTTTCTCCCCCTAGTGGTCATCTAGGAGTAATTCATTGTGTTCATATATAATTCTTACATTGCTTTCATTGGTTGATTTTATCACATGATGCAGTCAGATCAGGAAATTCATCAGTAGTTATATTCCATGCGGTCCACTTGCAGCTCTAGTCATCTAATCCTGTCTTCATTTTGTGTTTGTGCCTTGAGAAAGCATCGCTTGTAAGTTGTATTTGAGTTTATAGTTAATTACGTTGATACATATGTCCTGTAAAACTTTCTGCAATGTTCTTGAATATTTATTTGTTTACACATGAAAACTGCTATTGTACAGCCTTTCAGTGAAGAGGTTGTCAATAGTTTGTTAGTTTAGCTGTTGAGCTGCACATACTATATTTACTATAAGTTATATGTTTTTTACAGTTATAAGCATATTAGCTGAATGTAATATATGTGTTACAACTTTGTAGCTTAAAGGTATATTATTTCATGTCTATTAATGTATGACATGTTTTAATAGCATTCAGTGATTGGTGCTATCTTTCTGTATCATTTCAGTTTTACAAAGATTCCTTCATGAGAATTAAGACAACAGTTAAGAGCCTTGAACTTTACTCCAGCCTCTGACTTTCTCTTGAAGCCTGTTAGCTATCTGTCGATTTGTGTACAGTCACGCACACTGAGGACAGAATAGTAAAAAAGTGACTTCACGGCGGGCAAAACAGCAATAAGAAGATAAAGAACTGAGCCAGGACACCGTCTCAAACATACTAAGGCCTCTTTATACTTCCCGTCTAATACATTTTGGAGGATCGTTAAACATAATGTCGCATATCAGTGAGGCTGGAGTGGAAAAAGCGTCCATCACTGACTGCAGTGTTAAAGATCAAGAGACGGCACGTGAAGCAAGATCACAACGTTCCACCTTATCAAGCACATCTAAAGTGTCCTCAGCTAGCAGGGCCGCTGCTAGGGCCCGTGCTAAAGTTGAAGCTGCACGTGCACGTGCCACCTTCGTTCAGAGAGAAGCTGAATTGAAGATAAAAGAGGCACATCTTGCAGCTGATTTGAAGGTCAATGAGGCACGTATAGCCGTTGAGTTAGCAGCTTTGGAGCAAGAGAGGGAGATTGCAGTAGCTTTGGCTGAAGCTGAAGATTTTGAGGAAGCAGCAGAGATCAAAGGTACTCAGGGCAGTAGGAGTCTTCATGAGTCAGTTCAAGCCGCCATTCAGCGTACCCGTGAATACGTCGAACAACACTCCCAGCTACGTCTCAGTGTTGAAAAACCCCCAGTACTTGAACCATACACGCCATCACTGTTGCTGCTCATCAAACCCGAGGTCCAATATCAGACAGAAAGGAGCGTTTCCCTGGTCCCAGCAGTGCTTCTCATTTCTTACCCAAGAATGAGGGTACAATACAGGCTGCAGCTCAACAGCTAGAAAGAGTGATGTCCATGGTTCATCAACTCACCACAAGGGATGCTATCCATAAAGCGCAGCAGCCTGAAAAGCCAATGCCAGCAGTTCATCACCACTCCTTTGATCACCTCTTCTCTACTCGTCCAGACCATTGCTCTGTCAGTAGAGCCTCATTACAGTCACATTTAGGCTATGCAAACGACCGAGCAGGTATGAGTGATATTGCGAGGTACTTGGTACGTTGAGAGCTGGTGAATTTTACTGGGTGTGGAAATCTTCATTCTGCAACGCTATTGGAGGACTGAACTTAAGTGCTGGTGAAGAGCTTGACCTCTTAACAAAATGGTTAGGAAATCAGTCTTCAGAACACATCATACGGATTCGTTCTGTACATGTTGCCAGGCCTGATATAGGTTTAAGAATGGCTTGGGATCGCCTAGAGGAGTGCTATGGCTCCCCCGAAGTAATTGAAAGAGCTCTCTTTGGGAGGATAGAGAACTTTCCTAAAATCAGTCATAAGGACCCCATAAAGCTCAGGGAGCTGGGAGACCTGCTAAGGGAGTTAGTGTCTGCGAAATCTGAGGGTTACCTGCCAGGGCTCTCATACTTGGACACCACAAGGGGTGTCAACCCTATCGTTGAGAAGTTGCAAATTGGTCTGCAAGAGAGGTGGTTAGCTCAAGGCTCACAATACAAGGAGCAACACAATGTATCTTTTCCTCCATTTGCATACTTTACAGAGTTCATATGCAGTGAAGCACGCCGAAGAAACGACCCAAGTTTCACTCTCTCGACAGCCCCTGTAACCCCGTTGAATAATTCCCACAGGTATACTACAGGACCATCAAAGTTTGATTGAGTGGAAAAGAGATCAGCATATGGCAAAAGCTATGTTTCTGCTCACAAGACTGGAATCGCGTCGCTACAAATGGCTTCTCAGGCGGACAGTTCAAGCTGCAGGCGAGGAAAAATAGAGAATGCCCGATCCTATTCTACCATTCACCAGGCTAAGAACTATGAAGTAGCTTTGAAGTACACAGAATGTGAGAGCGACAGCCATATTGCAGCACTGCATCCTGGACCCCCACCATGGGACAGGAAAAGTCCCTCCTCAGAGCATGGCGGGGAGGGTGAAAGAGAAACACTTCAGATGACAGTCACCTCTAGATGCACGGAGGTCTGTGATAACAGTAAGGAACCTTGATCCTGTTCCAAGATTTGCTTAGTGAAAGTTTATCCTAAAGCACGCCCTGACAAAGCTGTGAAAATGTATGTCATTCTGGATGACCAGAGCAACAGGTCCTTGGCCAGGTCTGAATTTTTGACCTCTTTCAAATTGATGGGTCAAACTCACCATACATTCTACGCACATGTTCAGGGGTCACTGAAGCGTTTGGGAGAAGAGCCACAGGGTTCATGGTGGAGTCACTGGATGAAACAACAAGCGTGATGCTTCCAACGCTCATTGAATGCAATCACGTGCC
This sequence comes from Carassius carassius, assembly GCF_963082965.1. NCBI lineage: Eukaryota > Metazoa > Chordata > Actinopteri > Cypriniformes > Cyprinidae > Carassius > Carassius carassius. Next base: position 32,143,086 of record NC_081766.1, on the reverse strand, counting down.
GAATGACCGCACAGAGATTCCAACTCCAGCAGCCGCACAGCACCACACACACCTGAAGTCCATAGCTCACAAGATACCACACCTAGATCAAGAGGCCCAGATACTCCTTCTTCTGGGACGGGACATCCTCCAGGTTCACAAAGTCAGAGAACAACGCAATGGGCCACCTAGAGCACCCTACGCTCAAAGACTAGACCTTGGCTGGGTTGTTATAGGTAACGTCTGCTTGGGCTCAGCCCAAAAGACAGAGTATGTAAATTCTTTTCGGACTAACGTGCTTGAAAATGGACGTCCATCTCTCCTTACTCCATGTCCCAATCATATTCAAGTCAAGGAGAGGTTTGGCAATGAAGGACTACACTGCACATCTCTTCACGGCCTTACAAACCACACCCCAGTCCTCCATGACTGCAGCCTCAGCAGCACGATTTTTGAGAGAACCAAGGATGATGACAAAGTGGGTCTCTCCATCAAAGATTATGGATAAAGAAATGTTTATAGATGAGTCTAATAGCTGGGTGGCGCCTCTTCCTTTTCAATCACCACGGCGACAGCTGCCAAACAATCGAGAACAAGCTCTTAGTCACCTTGCCTCTTTGTTCCACACATTTAAAAGAAAGCCTGAGATGAAAACTCACTTTGTGAACTTGCAAAAGTGAAGTGAACATGCAAAAGGTCTTCGATCAGGACCAGGCAGAGTTAGCTCCACCGCTGCAAAAGGGAAAGGAACAATGGTACTTACCCATCTTCTTTGTTTATCCCCCTCAGAAGTCAAACCAGATTAGTCGTGTTTGATTCCAGTGCTCAGCATCATGGGATTTCTCTCAACGATGTGTTACTTAAAGGCCCAGATCTGAACAACAGCTTACTTGGAGTCTTACTACGCTTCCGCAGAGAGTCGATAGCAGTGGTAGCAGACATTGAGCAGATGTTTTAGAGTTTCACTGTCAGAGAAGACCATCGAGACTTCCTTAGTTTCCTTTGGTTCAAAGACAACGAACCTGGAAAGGAGATTGTTGAGTACAGGATGAAAGTCCATGTGTTCGGCAATAGCCCGTCGCCAGCAGTAGCTATCTATGGTCTTCGTCGCGCGGCACAATATGGAGCAAGTGAGTATGGCTCAGAGGTACAACACATTGTGGAGCGCGACTTCTACATCGACGACGGCCTCAAGTCTCTACCATCAGCTGCTAAAACCATAGATCTGCTGAAAAAGGCACAAGAGATGCTTGCCAACTCAAACTTACGCCTCCATAAGATAGCGTCGAAACACTCTGATGTTTTGGGTGCCTTCCCACTAGAAGACCACGCAAAGGGATGGCAGAACCTGGACTTCAATGACAATTCAGCCCTTATTCAATGCAGCTTAGGGCTCAGCTGGGATCTTAAACATGACGTTTTCACCTTCAGAGTAGCATCTACCGAGAAGCCTTTTACCTGTAGAGGTGTTCTAGCCACCGTGAACAGTCTGTTTGATCCTCTCGGATTTGTGGCGCCAATCATTATACAAGGGAGGTTCCTGTTATGAGAGTTTACTAGCATTGAAGCCCTCGACTGGGATACGCCTCTTCCACATGAGAAGGAAACTGAATGGAGAATGTGGAAAGACTCCTTGCAAGACTTGAGTGAGTTCAAGATTCCAAGAGCCTACACACCTACTACCCTTACCACCACTCAAAAGAAAGAGTTCCACATCTTCTCAGATGCCTCGGTGAAGGCCATTGCCGCTGTAGCTTACCTCAAGGTGATCAGCGATGATGGAGAGTGTAACATGGGATTTGTTTTGGGAAAGGCAAAACTGCAGCCCTTATCTGCTCACACTATCCCAAGGTTGGAACTGGGAGCAGCTGTGTTGGCAGTAGAAATGGCAGAGTTGATAGAGAGTGAGTTGGACATCAGTGTAGACACATTGCGGGTTTATACAGACAGCAAGGTCGTCTTGGGGTACATATACAATCAGACCAGGCAGTTTTATGTGTACGTTTCCAACAGAGTCCAGCGAATCAGGAAGTCCACCAAACCTGAGCAGTGGCACTACGTCTGCACCACACAGAATCCAGCAGATCATGCTACATGTTCTGTACCTGCGGCTGAATTAGCAAGCACAACCTGGCTCATGGGGCCTTCGTTTTATTCCCTTCCTGAAGGAGAAGCCACTTCAGGAGAGGAGTCATATGAGCTCATTGATCCAGATGCAGACATTGATGTGCGGTCTCATGCCACCACTCTCTCTACTCCATCATTTAGTCTGGGATCTCATCGTTTTGAACGGTTCCCGTCTTGGAAGTCTCTGGTACGAGCCACAGCATTCCTGACACACATCATTCAGTCTCAAAGAAATGAAGTGAAAACCAAGAATGACAGCTGTAGTGGTTGGCATCTATGCGGAAAACCTCACACGGCAGAAGAACTGTCTAAGGCAGGAACTCTTATTGTCAAGTGTGTGCAAAGGGAAACTTACAGCAAAGAGTTCGCCTGCTTGGTTGCTGGGACAGACATCTCAAAGATAGTTCACTGAGAAAGCTTAACCCCTATGTGGACGAAGAGGGTCTTCTGAGAATAGGAGGCAGGCTCAATCATGCATTACTCGACACTAAAGAAAAGTTCCCTCTCATCATTCCAGGCCGCAGCCACATTGCAATATTGCTCGTGCGCCATTACCATGACAAGGTTAAGCACCAAGGTTGTGTTTTTACAGAAGGCTCTGTCCGCAAAGCTGGATTCTGGATCATTGGAGCTAAGAAATGTATCAGCAGTATCATTCACAAATGTGTGACATGTAACAAGCTTCGGGGTAAAAGCGCTGAACAAAAGATGGCAGACCTACCTTCAGATCGTCTGAGTACAGAGCCACCCTTCACCTACGTGGGTCTTGACGTTTTCGGCCCATGGGCTGTCACCACAAGACGAACCCGCGGTGGACAGGCTAACAGCAAAAGGTGGGCTGTACTTTTCACCTGCATGAGCACACGGGCCGTGTACATAGAGCTGATAGAGGCGATGGACACATCAAGCTTCATCAATGCATTGCGCTGATTCTTTGCTTTGCGGGGACCTGCTAAGCAAATACGTTCAGACTGTGGAACCAACTTCACAGGTGCCTGCAAAGAGCTGCACATACTCCTTACCAATCCCAAAGAGCCCAATGTGAGAAGGTACTTGGGTGAAGAGGGTTGCTCTTGGGTGTTTAACTCTCCGCATTCCTCCCACATGGGAGGAGCTTGGGAGCGAATTATTGGTTTCGCCAGACGGATACTCAACTCCCTGCTTATGCAAACCAACCCTTCATGCCTCACTCATGAGGTGTTGTCTACTTTAATGGCAGAGATCACAGCAATTATTAATGCTAGGCCACTCGCACCTATTTCTTCAGACCCGGAGTCACCCTTTATTCTTACTCCTGCTACACTTCTGACTCAGAAGATGTCTACTTACCCTCCTCCTCCGGGAACCTTTAACAGCACAGATCTTCATCGTCAGCAGTGGAGTCGGGTGTAGCATCTGGCCAACACATTTTGGAGCAGATGGAGACGTGAGTACCTTCCTACGCTGCAAAGCAGAAGCAAGTGGCAGGATGTACGACCTAACATTGAGAAAGGTGACCTGGTTCTGCTTAAGGATAACCAGGAGAAAAGGAATGAATGGCCCATGGCTCTGGTTACAAGGACATTCCCTGATGGAGATGGGAAGGTCAGGAAGATTGAACTCAAGGTCACAAGATCTGGGTCAGCGAAGATCTTCTTGAGACCTGTTTCTGAGACGATCCTTCTCAAGAGTGCTGAGGAATTAAACTGATTTAGTTTTCCCTTTTTATTCAGACTTAATAAGGTTATTCAGAGAGTGGTATTTAATTAATACCAGACCTGGAATGTCATGTTTTGTAAGAATACTTTGCATTTAGTTTGTTTCTTTCTCCCCCTAGTGGTCTTCTAGGAGTAATTCATTGTGTTCATATATAATTCTTACATTGCTTTCATTGGTTGATTTTATCACATGATGCAGTCAGATCAGGAAATTCATCAGTAGTTATATTCCATGCGGTCCACTTGCAGCTCTAGTCATCTAATCCTGTCTTCATTTTGTGTTTGTGCCTTGAAAAAGCATCGCTTGTAAGTTGTATTTGAGTTTATAGTTAATTACGTTGATACATATGTCATGTAAAACTTTCTGCAATGTTCTTGAATATTTATTTGTTTACACATGAAAACTGCTATTGTATAGCCTTTCAGTGAAGAGGTCGTCAATAGTTTGTTAGCTTAGCTGTTGAGCTGCACATACTATATTTACTATAAGTTATACGTTTTGTACAGTTATAAGCATATTAGCTGAATATAATATATGTGTTACAACTTTGTAGCTTAAAGGTATATTATTTCATGTCTGTTAATGTATGACATGTTTGAATAGCATTCAATGATTGGTGCTATCTTTCTGTATCATTTCAGTTTTACAAAGATTCCTTCATGAGAATTAAGACAATAGTAAAGAGCCTTGAACTACTCCAGCCTCTGACTTCCTCTTGAAGCCTGTTAGCTATTTGTCGATTTGTGTACAGTCACGCACACTGAGGACAGAATAAGTATGCTGGTAAAAATATACCAGAACTACTCATTATAATCGATCTGAGTCTAACAAGAAATCCATTCTGGTTAATGCTGTATTTATTTATTTTTTTATAACTTCCTGGGTTCATAAACTGACACTCATTCCTTCCCATTTAACTGAAGCTTCATGATATCTTCCATTCACATTAAAGGCAGAAAAAATGTACACGCTGTCAGGAAATAGGCTATACACTTGCAAGGAGGTGAAGTGAAGCCAGCACAGCTTTATTTTAAACACAGGGCAAACACAGGGTCAACAGGCAAGTAGAAGTTCACAGTCTTCGAGTGCATATATTTATTTGTACGTGCATACAGACAATGCTGTGTGTGTATCCTGTCACAAAATGCTGTGAAAAGTCCTACATGACAGTAGTGTTGCTTTCATCAATGAAAATTATGACTAAATATCATCGTCAATGAACCTTTATCATGTGACAAAAAACGAGACGAGATGCAAGATAAATGCTGGTCATGTGAACTATAATTAAATGTATAATGCAATATTGTTAACAAAAAAATGTGACTAAATGTGGTTTACAAAATAAAAAACTGCTAAAATGTCTCTTCATTTTAGTTGACCAAAAGTAGATGAAACGTCTTGGTTAGTCATGTTATAGTATGTTATTGTTATTATTTTGCAGTATTTCTGTTTTCTGTGTCTCACTTCAGGGGATGCATTACAGGTCACACTGTGCAGACGGAGGCAACATCACTTCTTCAAGCCCCACTAACGGCATTATTTAGAATATGACATCAAACAAAGCTAATGCACCTTTTACCCTGCATGTTGGACCCAGAAAAATGCTGGAACATTGCCAGATCGTCTTCTGTGGGAACGGAAACATATCCTGGGATTGATTCTAGGAACGATCCCGGGTTGGGGATAGTGATGAGTAGTTCACATGACTGTCACATGATGAAGGAACGACTCAAACCTGATGACTTGATAGATGAACTAATCAATTCTCTTTCCAGATCAAACAGCATAGGTTTAGTTTATGGCACTGTCACGTGATGAAGGAATGATGCAAACCTGAAGACTTAAGACTATAAGAGGTGCATGAGGTGAGCTAATCATAGGCTAAAGAGCCAGGTAAATAATGAATTAATCTTTTCTGTTTCTTATAGCATTATAGTTTTGTATTGTTTTATTACATGTTGCTTAAATGAATGAAACGAAAGAAATTACTAGAAAAAATATGTTTATTTTGCTGAATGAGATTCAAAGGACCGAGTCAGTAAAATTATCAAAACTTCCCATCACTAATTGACGACCTAGTAACATTGGCAGGCTCAATCCCGGAATGAGCTCTGTGTGAACAAAACCCAGAACCAATGCTGTAAAGGGTGTGTCATAGGGATGACACACATTATCATGCTGTCAGGGTTCGGGTAGAGGGATGAGGCGAGGACTCAATGATGCAGAGAGAAGGGCTATTTAATAGTAATAATAAAATAAACTAACATACCCCATAGGGGAAACAGACAAATCTGGACTGATAAGGTAAGGTAAGGCAAGGTACGATAAGCAAAGACCAATATTCGACAACGAACTAGCAACCAGAATGCAAACACAAGGACAATAAATAGGGAGCTAATGAGGAGGGTAATGAGGGAACACACGGAACATTACATCAATAACCAGGTAACAAGATGGGTGGTGTCAAGACAATTGACGAGAGCACATGGCACATAGGAACTAAGACAAAAGCCATGTGCTCAAACAAAACAAAAACACAAGCACATGGCCAGCAAACCAATCGCAAGCCATGTGCTTGAATTAGACAAACAGCAGCTAATGAGCAAGCTCATAAACCGCGTGTTCACACAAGACAGCACGCAGCTAGCAAAAACTAAGCTGCGTGCGACAGCACAAGACAAAATAGAACAAGAAAGCACGCAGCCGATAACTCGAGCTGCGGGCAGCAATCCCTTACGAAAGGAAAATATATTTACCAATATATTTCTTAAAATGTATTGTGATATATTATAATATATTATTTCCCCTTTTTATTTTCTAATATTTTATATATTTGAATACATTTAATAATATATTGATGATACATATAATATATTGCAAAATATACAAATGATTGCCGCTTTCAATATATTGCAATATATTGGAAAAAATAAATATATATAAGAATATATGCCTAATATATTACATGATATTTTCCAATATACTGCAATATATTTTTGTTTCATGAGTGATACAAGATATCAGTTGAGACCGCAGGCTACCACAACAAGACTGAACATGGAGACACGAAACCGAAACTCAGCAAGACACGCTCCAACATGAAACAGGACACGCAGACAAGAGCGCATGGCTCGAGCAGTCTCGAAGTCACGTGTTCACATGAAAACAATGACATGAGGAGAGTGTCAGGGCTCTGTCACAAAACCATAAATAACACTAGACTGAAGTGACAGAACCCTGACACATGCGACTCTTTCACCGGGTGTTTTGAAGGCAGATCAACATTCGCGACGGATTCGCGACATGTATATTATGTGCAAAAAATTAAGTGTACGCTAAGTATGTATGTTAGATAAATAAGTGTAGTGTATATAAATATAAATAGTGTGGTGTGTTCCACAATTATTATCAGCTGTTCATAAGATGGGGACCGATGTGTGTACTGTGAACATATTTGGTTGGTAAAATAAATGTTGTTAATTCAAATCAGAGTCTTAATTCTATAAGGTAACAATAATATAACAAGATAACCTAGTTTGAAATGGGTTTGGCTAAAATAATATTTTGGTTTCGTCTATACTAGCCTACTACTATATTGACTGGGTTAAATAGAATTGCATTGCTAAAAAGAGACTAAAATACAATTTCCATTGACTTAAGCTAGACTAAATGTCATCAGTTTTTGTCATCTAAAACTATATGAAAATAGTCAGGGATAATTTTGACACAATTGACACAGAATGATTGTACTAGGTATTGCAGTCCAAATTCTAAATATTGGAGAGGGTTTTTTTCACCCAGCCCCTGCTCCTCAGACTTCAAACACACAGGTTGCCAGATTGACGAAACAAACAGGAACTAGACAATTAATGAAATTAATGACACTGACGATGAATGAAATGGAATATGCTGTGTTTCCTGCCAACTGGCAGCCAGAGGTGCTAAAATACAATTGGGTAAACTGGCAGTGGGCAGGTTTCACAAACCAAAACAAAGATTCTGAAATTCTGGCCCAGAACGCACATTTTCAAAGGAGAATAACTGACTTAAGCATTGTTTTTCAGATAAACAATTATGTTAACTTAGCATGTTCCTTAAAAATATGCAAACATATTATGGTATTTTTATGCTTTATTAGATTCAAACTCTTACATACAGCACCTTTAACAATAATATATGAAAAGTTATCCCTGATATATTGAATAAATGAGGTTTACAGAACCAATGGTTTATTTGACCACTATATTCACTATTTCCAGACCTTCCAGACTGAACTTTTATGTTACAGAGTTCTTTGGTGCAAAGGTTAAGACAATAAAGTTGACCCTACAGTATATCAGTCTTTTCCCCAGTTCAGAATCACAATAAGGAACAACAAAAAGACAAGGAGATTAATATATATATATACGGTCTAATCATGTAAAAACAATTCAGATTTGTTTTGATTGTATGCATATCAAATTTCAAATGAGAGTCTAAAATAACACCTAAATATGTAAAATTATTAACTGTTTCAATTTCCTTTTTAATTGATCTTAATTATAAAACCACTCATTTCCTTCTTTCTAATTGAAAAACACATTGAGACAGTTTTTGTACAATTCAGGGTCAAACGACTGTTCTGTAACCACTGTGACACACCAGTCATTTCATTTGTTAATATTTCTGCAGCTAAACTTGGAGTCTTTGCAGATACATAAATGACTGTGTCATCTGCATATAACTGACATTTTGTTTGCTTACAACAGTTTGGAAAATCATTAACATATAAGGAAAACAACAATGGGCCCAAAATTGACCCTTGAGGGAGACCCATATTATTATTTCGTAAAGCTGATCTTTAATTATTAATTTTAACACACTGATCTCGGGATTCTAAATATGATCTAAACCAATTCATTGCCTGCTGAGTGAAGTTAAATAAATTTAATTTGTGTAGGAGAATTTCATGATTCACAGTATCAAATGCCTTTTTGAGATCTAAAAACACTGCACCTACTACATTACCTTTATCTAAAGATTCCTTAATAAATTCTGTGAGATAGCAGTTTGCCATTTCTGTTGAATACTTAGGCCTAAAACCAAACTGTTTAGAATAAAGTAAATCATGTTTTTCTAAATAATTGATAAGTTGTTCAGCTACCAATTTGTACAGAATTTTTGAAATTGCAGGAAGAATAGAAATTGGTCTATAATTCTGAACCTCATCAGCTGATCCTGCTTTGAAAATTGGTGTTACAATACTAGTTTTCCAATTTGAAGGGAATTTATTTTCTCTAATTGATAAATTTATCAGATTTACCAAGGGCTTTATCAAACAAGCACTAAATGTTTTTTCAAATGCAGTATCCATTCCAAATATATCTTTAGCCCTTGAGTTATTCAGTTGATTAATAATTTGAAGTATCTTATGTTCATCAACCTCAGAAATATGAAAGGAGTAGGGTGTGCCATTTATTACATTTTGAGGTAGTTGTATAGTTTTAAAACGCATAGCAAGCTCTTCCACAGACTGAGTAAAATATCTATTAAATTCATTGGCAATTTCAGTGCTATCAGTACTTAATCTAACATTTATTTTCAGCTCCACTAAAGGTTTTCTTTGTGTACCCTCTCTTTTAGAAAGTTTATTTATACACTTCCAAAGAGATTAGCTATTTCCTCCTGATTCTGTAATCAATTGCTCAAAATATGCAGTTTTTGCCTTCCTCATATCACTAATTACTTTATTTCTCTAAAATGTATAATGTCTGTCTGCGTTTTTGTAAGCAATGACTTTTTCAAAGCTATATCTCTCTTTTTCATTAGTTGATAGATATCTGAATTTAACCATGGTAGAGATGCATTTTGTCTACATTTTAGCGGTTGTTTGTATTTTTGAATAGTTTTTTCAATAGTTCTCATCACAGTTTCACTGTTTTTGTCCAATTCACCAATTTGTAATACATCATCCCAATTTATGTTTTTAATATCATTTTCAAATTTTAACATTTTACTCTGAGGAATACCTACTTTTCCTGGTTTAAAGATTTGATGAAAATTATTCTGCAAACGTTTCTTTGTTAATTTCCTAACAACCAGGATCATGTTATGGTCAGACAAACCTTTCAAAAGATTATATGTTTTTATTACCCGTTCAGGTTTATTTGTAAATACCAAATCAATAAGAGTTTTACTTGTTTTTGTTATTCTTGTTGGTCCTTTTATTAACTGGTTAAATTTGTGTTTTGCTATAATTGATTTCAGTTTTTGCTTATTATGTTTGTCTGACCAATTTATGTTAAAATCTCCAAATATAACAGTTTCAATACGCCCATTTAAAAACTTCAACATTTCCTCTAAATTATTATAAAAAGACATATCATATGAAGGTGGATTATACAAGATCACAAGATTAAAATTCATTTTTGGGGACAATATAACATTTAACGCCAAACATTCTAATCCAGCAATATCTAGTTGTACCTCAGCACATTTAAAAGTATCCTTAATATAAATCATTACTCCCCCTCCTCTTCGTGATGGTCTATCCTTTCTATAACAACTATAACCAGGAATATCAATCATGCATGATGGTATACTGGTAGACAACCAAGTTTCACTTAACGCTAAGAAGTCCAGGTTTGAGTTCATAAGCAGGTGTTCAATTTGGTATATATTGGTGTATATATATATATTATGTTTTTATATTAACTGTTATATTAACTGGGGAACTGTTGAGACATTCAGGTTGTGAGATAAACAACATAATGCACATGAAATGTGAGCATGTCGGTTATAAAGCTAGCTTTCTTTGAGGAATATTGCCTAATAATTTCATGTGTATCAGTAATCAGTGTATGAGATCATGGAATAACATTAACATGACACATTTTAAAATCTAAGTCTGTATCTAAATTGGACATCTTTATTTGGCTGCATGGAGCCAAAGCCCCAGCGTCTGATATCAATACCTGGAATCTCTTCATTCGGATTGCTCAACTCAAAGTCAAAGTAGGACAACATGAGAAAGACAAACTGCTTCAGCTCATTTGTGGCAAAGAATCTTCCTGGACACATAGTGGTTCCTGCTCCCCAAGGCATGTTATAGTACTTGAGTTTCTTTCCACCCTTGTAGAAATCAGTCTTTTTGCTTCCATCTGGTGTGAGAAAACGGTCGTACTTGAAGGTGTAGGGATCTGGGTAAACTTCTGGGTCTACCTGAACAGCTGTGTAAGGGAAAACCGCCACTCTGTCACCCTTACGGATCTTGTACTCTTGTCCGCTGGCCATGTTGATGGTCATATCCTGCAAAACAGCTCTTGTAAGGACCGGGGCAGCTGTCAGGCGGAGGGTCTCCTCGACTGCGCTGTCTAGGATGGGAGTTTTAAGGAGCATATCCCTAGTCAAGTCAATCAGCGGCCCGCCTCGTTTCACCTCCTGTCCCGTTTCTTTGAGAATCTCCTCGACTTCTTTCTTAACGGCGTTCATTGCGTCAGGGTGCTTCATCAGATACAAGAGCAGCCAGAATGCCGCAGGACCCGTGTTTCCCTGAGAGGCCCACAGAAGCAGAAACATGTATCGATCCTGCATGAACTCCTGCATGCCCTGTTCGTCTCTCATCTGTTGCTGCTCACTGACCCAGCCACTGATGTTGTCTCTGGATCTCATCTTCTCTACTGAAAGCGTGCTCCAAAACAGCTTTTTCAAACGCTCGGCCTCCATCTTCTCTCTGGGTCCCAGGACACCATAAGCCAGATTCGGGAATAACTGGTCATATTTTCTGAATTCCTTGAAAAGTTCGTATGAATGCTGCCGGTCGATTTCCTTCGCTTTGTCCAAAGTTCCTGTACTTTTGACCGACTCGTTCCCAAACAGAGCCAGATACCCAGCACGAAACACAATATTGTAGCTGTACGCAAAGAGTCCAGTTTCTTGCCATTTCTGATCATCTCCAGATCCAACACTGTGGAGCATCAAATTCTGAAGATTGTACATCATGGCCTGAGTCATGACGACCAGACCATCTCCCATGAGATGTCTGGTACTTGATGCCTGGAGAAACTTGTGGTCGCTTCCTATGGATTTATAGCCAAATACTCTCGCAACCAGTTGTTCTGCAAATTTAGTAAAGTCCAGCTTTGTTCTGGCCTCTTTGACCACAGAGCCAAAGGAGAATGGATCTGTGATAAAATGAAAATAAAAGCCTCCCAGCTGCACTGTGAAAATATCTCCATGTTTTTCCTTCATCCTCTGCAGGAATTTGGCCGTGTCCTTTCTGAATTCCAGCACATGGCCAAGCCACGGAATAGGGCCCTTATCTAGAGGGGGTTCACCGGCTCGTCTGCGGCGAAATGACCCCAGAAGATAGAGAACACCTATGACAGAGATGAATAGAGCAAGCAGGATCTGGAAGAGGTTGTCCATGTTCCTCTTTCAGCGTTCTCTTGGCTGAACTCTGCTCTGTTTATCATTTCCTCTTTCTTGGCAGCTGTTTATGCCCAACCCCTGCATTCATCATGTGACTTCATGCAGTACAGGAAATGACTGTCAGGGACTCTCAAGTTTCTTTACAATATTGTTTTTGTCTCTGTACTTACCATCTTTGTAATTAAGTCCCTTTTTGTGCTCTATTTTAGTTGACACTATTCAGATAAGTTATGTAACATTTTGCTTATGACACTTATGAACAGCATGAAATGTTAGATTAATCATATTATTAGATTGCCATAATGTTTAAGATCAGGGCTTCTCTAATTGAGGAAAAAAATAAATCATGGTATGAAAATCTATAATTTATAAATATAATCATTTATTTTTTCAAACAAATGCTATATTTATTTTTTAAATGGTCTGTGAAAATCAAAAACAGGGGTTACACTAGATAGGGGCTATTTTTCACAATTAACTAGTTGCTTATTATCATGCATATAAATAGCATATGGATTGTTTATTAGTACTTATAAAGCACATATTTAATATCTTATTCTGTATGACCATATTTTAGGTCTTACCCAATACCTAAACTTAACAACTAGCTTACTAACTATTAATAAGCAGCTAATTAGACATTTATTCTGGCTAAATTCATAGTTAATGGTTAGTTAATGAGATTTTCTTCCCAAACGAAAGTGTGTCCAAAACAGGATTGAAATCACAAATTGTAAGTACAAAAAACATATACATTCATGAGCTAATTTAAAAGTTTAATACTAAATATTTACATACTACAGAAAGTTGTGAGGAAACAAAGAAGAGTTTATGCTAAATTCAGAATAGCCTGCATGTCTAGCTCCCATAAGTCACAGTCTGCAGATAATGTAGTGATGTAGAAGGGAAAGGATCAAGGTTATTCTTATCTCTGTGATAAGAGTGATTTCACTGCAGTACTCTGACCATGACCATGATACTCTGACATAGCCTTGATGGTGCAATAAAGGTTACCTCGAGTCACTGCCTTCCAATAGCTGGATTTACTTTACAAACAGCAGAGCAATAACAAATAAGTTGAATTACTCAGTATAGTTTAGTAAAAAGTTTAATTGTTCAATTGTCCTAAATATTGAGTTCGGTTATATTTTGTAATATAGGGCTAGGGTTAGGGTTAGGGTTAGGTAAAGTAATTTATTAGCTAAATGTTAGTGATGTGAAATATTCAGAATGAGCTCTACCATAATTTCAAACACTGTTGAGATTTATTTATTTATTGCATAATATTCACATCAGTCAGGTCTTTGTCTAAAGTCACTTTTAATTGAGGATCAACACAAGCAATTCATTAAGAGTCAACCATATTCTTAGTATTACAGTGCCTTATAAATACTTATAAATCTCTGCAAAATTACTAAAAAACAATACAATGCAAATATTGTTCAGCAAACACTACCCTAGGCTCCTGGTTGTCCCTGTTTGCTTTAATGTTTTAGAACACAGTTGTAAAGTGATGTTGTGGTCAGATGATGGGTTGGCTGGGATTACAAGGAGCTGTGTCTTCACGAGGCTTTCAAGTTGGAACAACAGGTAACACTATAAAACATCTGTATAAAGAAAAGTTGTGTGTCTTTATGACTGAGCCCAGTTAGCTGGTGTATATTTTTAAACACTAAAACAGGTCATAAATGAATGCCTTATTTAGTAAGACTAGAAGTCTACTAGACTCCTTGCACAATAAATCATGATGGGTGGAGGACTCTAGAGTGAATGTCATGAACTCTATGTCTCCAGTTCACTGGAGAAACACTACTACCACTGCCTATAGGCTCTTAACTATGCCTGTCATTGACTATGAGTGAGATTATGACCAATGTCTGCTCTTGATCTCGTCTCATGTACTGACGCTGCGTGTGGACTTATTGCACAGCTTTGACCTCAATGAACCATCAGAAACTCTTTATTTATCTTTCAATTTACTAATGGCTAGCACCAGCGCAAATACTCTTTTGGCATTAAAAAATGACTGCTACTCGGGTCATAGGGCACACACACAAACACAAACGAGTCTGTTAAGGAGTCTGGACAAGGAGTCGGGTGAGTCAGTCCAGTTCATTTGTAAAAATGAAAGAATTTGTGGAAGTGAGAGGAGTTATCAATTATGTGTGAAAGGGGGGTGTTGCAACACATCTTCTCTAAACCTTTGTCACTTTTGAAAACAATTACAATTATAGAAATTTTAGCTCCTCAAAAATTCACCATTACTGTACATCTATGCTAAAAACATTCTTTTAGACTTAGACATTCAGCTGTTGATGAAGCCCCTAATGATTGCCACTTTAAGTTCTGATAAAACAGCTGATAAAAAAAGCCAGTTTGAGCCAGAGAGTTAACACTTAAATAGGCCTTGAACTTTGCATTATCGATACAGGTTTTTTTGTTTTTTTTTGTTATGAGAGACATAACCATTAAACATACAAAGACTGAATTTGACCTTCCATTGTAATTTTTAGTGATAAGACCAAATAATAATAATAATAATTGTAGGTAAAAAAAAAATGGTATGGCTAGGATCTTAAACTTGGAATTAATGTCTAAATTTTTAACTTTTGTTTATTAAAATAAATCCCCGAAAAGACTGGAGAAAATCGTAAAAAAAAAAAATTGTACTGCATAAAACTACTAACATAAAATAAGCAAAATATGACTCATATGAAGCAGCCGCTGGAGCACTGCAGAGTTTAGATTCAGCCCTAATTAAACGCCAACAAATCCTTCAGGTTTATTTGAAAGCAACATGTTATGTGTGTTGGAGCAGGGTTCAAAACAAAACTGCAGGGCAAACATGAGTTTGACATCCCTGGTATAGAGTATCATATATTTTGATAAATCTAACAAAAAGTTTTTTGTTTTTTTTTATGGAACAGTGCAGTTTGTCTAATCCTTTTTTCATAAAATTTAGACTAACTGGATCTTCTGTAACAGCAATTCGTGACTAAACAATATAAAGTTTTTTTTTGAAAATCGCTTATTTCAACTTAGCCCCCCCCCCCCAAAAAAAATATATCTTAACCTGTGATTTTATGCACTTCATCTTATATATTATGTTTTTTTTTAATCCTTGTGTGCAAGCACACTTGGCAACAAAACTCTTTCTGATTTGGATATCAAAACATATTACATCTATCCAAGCTTCAATGAAGCTCCTGAAGATAAAAGAAAAAAGATCAAAATATCCATTGAGCATTGTTTAATAGGCTCTAAGTTCTAATGTTAAATGTGAAGGGTCAAGGCTACTGTTATCTTTATGATAAGAATGTTGGGGAAAGACCAAAATAAACCTAAGAGATTAATGAAGTATAAACAGCATTGTTGGCCTAACTACTAAACTGCGATAAACGAAACAAAGCTTTTACATGAGCTCAGGTAAGAAATTATTAGATTGTTCACCACTCATGCTCAGGTCATGAGCTTGATATCGCTGAACTGCCTTCAGCTCTATAGCTCCCTCCTGACTTGACATAACTGTTGAACTGTTGGATTCCTGGTACTCCAGGTACAGATACTCCCTTGGGGTTTTGCAGGCATTTCTGAGTCGTCTCCAGACTTTTTTGTTTAAAAAAATGAACAAAACAGGATTGATGAAAACATGCATGAAAGCAATACATTCTGTCACATGAATAGCAAAGTCAAAGTGTATGTTAATGGTACAAGCATAAAAAATGTGGAGGTCTTGCAAAGTATGCAGGAAAATTACAACACTGTAGGGGAACCAGAGGAGAAAAAACATGAGGGTGAATCCAGTTTCATGTCTAAACACCGTAAACGTTCTCTTCACCTCAGCAACACATGATAGTCTGATGGAACAAAACAGAAGCACCAGGAATGGTACGACGAACCCAAGTATGTTCATCTGAAATCTTGTGTAGATTTTCCAGCCGATGTTATCGTTGAAGTGATAAGTGCAAATGAACACTTTGTGGAACTTTTGAGTCTCAACAAAGCTGACGTGAGCAGCTGCTGCCAAAATTGAGAAAAGCCAGACCAAAACGCACATAACAGTGTTCCTCTTGGGACTATTGAAGATGCTGGTGGTAGAAACAACACATGCCATGTCCATAAACCTCTGCAAGCTCAGACAAGCAACAAACAGGTTGCTGCTATACAAACTCACCATGTAAACCAATGAGACTGCCTTACAGATTTGATCACCAAAGATCCACTCGCTGCTGGCATACACTGCCCAGAAGGGAAGGCTCAGTGTGAAAAGAATATCTGATATGACCATGTGCAGAGGCAACACCTTCCTCAGAGTTTTGTATTTGATAAACAATGTTAGAAGAGTAAAATTCGTAATAATGCTCAAGGCACAGGTAATGGAATAGAAAACCGGTAGAAACACAAGGCTGAATTCCTTTACATGTGTCTTCTTGCAGACCCCAAATTCCTCAAGTTCTTCAGAATTATAATAGTCCTCATAGCTGTTGTCCTCTGTGTTTAATGCATCCATGGTTTTGAATCAGCTCAGAGTCTTTGTTGCTAATTTTTGTTACAGAGAGAGTATCAGTTCCCTGTTACTTAAGAATGTACTCCCACATCAGCCCAACACCCCAGGACACTTGCCCTTAAGCGTTATTCATTTCATTCTTCTGGAAAATCTCAGTTCCAAGAAACAAAACAAAGCATGGAAAAACACTTAGTATGCAGTGATCACCACCTGAACTTTTCGGTCAGTCAGAGAAGTCTTCTGTGCAAAAGCACTTTTTTGGGGTAGACCTTTATCAACAATAAGAGAGGAAATATGCTTGGCTGAGCATTGGGAGGGGCAGGAAAAGAGCATTTTACTCTCTCACACAAACACTTTCTGGCCCCCCTAAACAGCGTATTGACTCTGATCCCTCTCTGTAGAAATGACGTTCTGGGGGGTTGTTTGCATCTTGCCCCCTCTCTGTTTAGGGCCCTTGGAATCAGTAAAGCCGCTCCTGTTATTAGTGGTTAATCTCCAGCACGTGCATTCAGATCAGAGTATGTGCAATTTCCCCTCTGTGCTGAGCATTTAATAATCACTCCGCTCCCAAGTGATTTACAACACAGAACCGTAGCTCCCCTTGTGAAAAAGAAGTGCACTTAAGTATACTTTTATAAAGTGTACTTATTGCAAAAATAATATACTTTGAAAAAACACACATAAGTGTAAATTAAATATGTTATTTATTTAATAACATATTAATACATTGCCACTTAAATATATCGTATTTGTAATTCATTTCAAATCATATTTTAACGTTATATTAAATGCAATAAGTAGAACGTTTGAGTGATTTTATTCAAAGAACTTAAGTGAGACTAAAGTGGGACCTTTTAGTACATCTTTTTATGTACAATTATGTTCATAATTGCTTCTAGTGACTTTAAAATATGGTTAAAGTGTACTACTAATGTATTGTTAACTGACAGTTAATAATACACTTAAGTGTGGTTTTCAACCACATAAATGCATATTACAGTATTTGTATATCAAATATATAGTTTAAAATTACATTAATTGCAATTAGTTGAACTTTTGAGTGATATTTTTGAACCACTTAAGTGGGACTTTAGTATATTTTATATGTAGTTTGAAATATGGTAAATATGTACTTCTGAATAAGCAATTAATTTGAACTAAAATATACTTCAATGTCATATTTCTGGCAATGAAGTTGACATTTAGTATATTTAAATAGTAAATTTAAAAAGTAAAACAAAATAACTTAATTACCTAGTTACAATCAACGCAAACACTTAATGGAAAACCCTCTATTTATTGACTAAATCTGTAAAACAAATACACAAAAACGCTTTTTGCTGATGCACAAGAAAAACCCAACACTATACACATTTACAACACTTCAACTCACTTATTAGAAAGAGTCTGGAGAACAATGCAAAATCTCTTACATACAAAAGTACCTATTCTCGGCAAACATCTTTCTGTATGATGTTTAAGCCTGTTTCCTCATTGGGGACCTCAAAATGTCCACAAGGTCAAAATTTACTGGTATTACTATATTTGTGGAGTCATTTGGTCCCCATAGCATACAGAATTACTAACACACAAACACAAACTTAATACAAGAAGAAAAAAAAGTATCACAAAAATTATCATTCCATGTACAGTACAACAAATGAGACCTTAGTGTAAAACATTACCAAACTTTTGCCCCTGGTTTCACAGACAAGGCTTAAGACCAGCCCAAGACTAAAATGTAATTCTGAGTGGTTTCAACTGATTGAAAATTGACTGATCTTTAAAATATAAGTGCCTTTGTTTTGTCTCAAGATGCACACCAGTAATGTTTTTTCTAAGGCGTGTCAAAGAAAATGACTTAAATGTCCTCACTGAACTATGATCCAGGCTTAGTCGAAGCCCTGTCTGTGAAACCAGGCCATTAGTTCTCAAACCTTTACCAACATTAAACGGGACCGAAAAGTTTTCTTCTAAAATCTTACTCCAGCATTAGTGAATGCAAGTTTGACTAAATAAATTACCGCTACATTTAAAAAAATTAATAATAATAATAATTTTAAAAAAAATTCAAATGAACTTGCTGGGACATGCTGTCTGTCAATGTTCCCAGAAGCTCTCCATCGGCAGGAAACTTCACATGTCATGAAGCTGCCCACCATCTCTCCACAGTCTGTGTGAACGGAAAAATGATCCAAAGAGGCAGGAAAGTCAGAAAAAAAATACTTTGAGGAAAGAAAGACAGAAAAAAAAAACAAGACCAACCATTGTTATAAAACATATTGAGCCATTATAAATGGTGAAAGCAATAGACACAACTGCAGTCCAAAGTTTATATACACCTTGCAGTATCAGCAAAATGTTAATAATTTAAGCAATAAGAGGGTAGAGAGGTAGAATCATCAATAAATTGCAATTACTGCCCTGATGAAGTAATAAATTCTACAAGGTGTGTGTTTAAACATTTAACCACATCTGCATCCCCGAAGAGATTAATTAATGTTACCTCAATCATCAGGCCAACATCATAGAAGTATACTGGAAGATTTTCCTTCAGATTTCCCATAAACAGAAGAATTCCTGATCACACCATCTTCACTGACACTGGGCTTTAAAAATAGATAACATTTTTACAAACATTTATTATTCCTACTTTACAGGGAATAAAACATAACTGTATAAATATATCCAAAATTTCATTTTACATTTTAAATATGCCTTTAAAATATATGATGATTAGGGGGGCCTGTAAATGCATAGGTGAGAATAGATTACTTGCAAATGGAAAAGATTCAAAGCAGTTCAATTCCATAGGGATACTGACTTAATATAGCACCTTTAGCTTGTTGTATGTGATCAGGGTGAGCTGACTGGTCAACAATTCATTAAAAACTTCTAACATCACCTCTTCAGTACTGGTCTGTGTCTCCACATTGTATCTCCAGTAACAAAACCGTACTGATCCTGCAAAAATGAATAACACCAGATAAGCAGAAACATATTACATTACAAACACAAGCAGTAACGGAACATCTCGCTCTTCAAATGAAAAAAAAACTGCATTATTCCTATAGGTGGCTGATATACTGAATATTACTGGTTGTTATATCAATTGTATACAGAAAATATTACACGATCGGATATCTGAATTTTGTTCAGTAAATGTTTTCACCTTTTGTAATAGTTGTGAAGTCCCTCAGTTGTCCTCAGTGTGAAAATATGGATCTCAAAATCATACAGTCCCTTTTGGAAAGGGTTCAAACATGCAGAAGATAATGGAAAACCAAAGAATGTGCAGGAGCTGGAGGATTTTTCTCTGCTCAGGACCAACAAAGAGACTCATGAACAACTATCACAAAATAGAATAACAGTCGTGGATCATCCAGGTAACGACACATTATTAAGATTGAAGGGTATGTAAAGTTTTTTGAATGGGGTCATTTTCATAAATTCAGTTATTATTTTGTCTTGTGGAGTATATGTAAACATCTGTTATTTAAAATAGCTTATTCAGGACAACATTTTGCACATTCTGCAAACTACATTTATGAGCACAACTTTATATGGCCTAAAATAACCCTAAACCCTATAAGGAAGCCCATCTTGGAAATACAAAATAATTAAAACTTCATAAAAAAACACACCAGTCTTACCAAGAGTAGTGGTCTTGAGGGTTTTACGTATAACCCCTCTTTCACACCGCAAGCGTGAGCGGCGCGAGCAGAGCGTATTTTTTCCGGCGTCCATGTTAATCAATGAGTGCATTCACACCGGGACCAGGAGCAGCGCGTGAGCGTCAAGCAGGAGCGTCGCGTGAACAGCAGTGCAGCGGGGGTTTCGGCGTCCGTTCTATTTTTGCTGTGCTGCTCACGCTCAATTAAAGTGAAAGCACACTTTTGATGGACAAAATAAATGTGATTTAACACAAAACGTGCTCAAAATGAGAACAGAATAAGCATGTCAAGAGTTTTAACAACAATGCCAATGTCTAGTGTTTTAACAATTATGCCAGAGAAGAAAATCAAGTATAACAGATATGTATTTACCCATTTAAACTTTTTAAATAATCGGTTTTAGTTGAAAGTATGGTGTATTATTATAAAAACAAATGTTGAAAGAATTATACATTGTTTGAAATGGCTATATTGTCTGCCGAACACGCTTTGCAGCCGCTGCTGTGATGCTGTACTTATATGCTTCCAGTGTGAATACTCGCGAGAGTCTGCTAATGCAGTGACGATGTAGTTGCGCGGACGCGCTGCTCGCGCACCGCTCACCCACTGCTCATGCTTGCGGTGTGTAAGAGGGGTAAGGCCTTCAACCTGAACACCTTTAAAATCAAGCTGCCATCCAGTTCTTGACCTTCATTTAACTTGTGTATTTCCAAACTGCACACAATGAAAACCAGTGGTACTAATACACCAAATAATAGATCACACAGTAAAACATTTACAATAACTATAACTTCTTAACAAAAAAAATAAACATATTTACCTTATATCAAGTGGCACTTTTTCTTTTGAGGCCTTCTTTTATTTTTTCTTAAAACCATTGTACTGTCCCATGCCTTGTCAAATTCAAAGCATGGGACAGAATCTCATGCAAGTGTTGTTTTTTCTTTTGCTTTGCTACAGCATTATCGTCAGAGGAGGCCATCAGTATAACATCCTTTTTAAAAGTCTGATGGTATTGTGTCCTTGGCCTGTAAAAAGAACTAAATACAAAAAATTAATTATAAATTACTTGAGATCCTTAGTTCTGAAAATGGCTAAGCTCTCTAGTCGGTGTGGGACTGGGACTTAAGTTGGTAAGACATAATATCATTTTTAACTATAGAGGCCGGAAATTGTACTCTGTCTGGGTCTGTGTGTCCCTCTCCCTTCCCAGAGAATATTTTTTTTATCTTTGTACCTTTTTCTAGATCGAGACTGCCAGTTACCATACTGGTGGCGAGTCTGATTTCGTGGTCCGTGAACTTCGCCGATGGATGATGTTGGGCATCAGTTGCCTGTTATTGATTCTTTGTACACCAGGAGTCGATGCCGAAACAAAGTGAGCAATTCAGATTCTGTTTCTGACTGCGGTTGAGCATTAAGGGGCGGTCACACTGCACTTTTCATTCCATTGACTTCCATTCATACGCATGCGAATGCGTCAGACCGGAAACGCAGGCTCATGCAAAAAATTTTGCATTTCACTGCGTTCGAAAGTTCAAGTTTGGTGAACTCTGACCTGCGAATTCGCATCACGTGAAGTCGTGTGACCAGTAGATGATCGATACGTCACTGCGTGACCTCTCTTTACAGAAATTAAAGAAAGAAGGAAGTGCTAATTTTAGCCGTAGCACAGCATCCTATTTTATATAATACATATTTAAAAGATGAAAAAAAAGAAGCTGCATGGTTCGCAGTGTCAATGGAAACAGGAACAGATGATACATTTGAATGAGGACATGTTCTATAATTTTTTTATTGTTTAGTGTGTGTATATATTTATAGAGATAGAGAGACAGAGAGTACAATATAATAAGACGCTTTCGACGCCGTCGCAAAAGACACAGTAAAAGCACAGATTAATCCATGCTGTGCTAACTGAGGGGAAACCCTTATATCTTGCTCCTGTCCATATTCGCAGCGGCGTCCGAAATAATTTCGCAGGTTCAAAGGCTAGTGTGACCGCCCCTTTAGGCGACACGTTGGAATAGTGGGCGAAGCAAGAACATTTAGCATTTATGCATTTCGCATTAACATTTATGAAATCACTTGCATATATGTCTGTGCACAACTAAAGTGTACGTCTTTCTTATCTGAATTTTATAAGTTTAATGAATTTTTTTTTTGCATGTATGCGCGAGTGTTTTATAGATGTGTATGCCTGCATATGTGCAAGTGTTTATAGGTGTATATGTATGGATCAAGTTTAAATGTATATGCGAGGATGTATAGGTTAGTCTGCATGCAGCGAGTCTATATGTATGTGCGTGTGGTGTTCTAGGTGTATATGCACGGATCAAGTTTATACGTTTAAGTGATAGGTGTATGCATGTGTCCACTTTGTATGTAAACGCCTTTATTTTCCGCATTCTACTGCAGCTCCATGCACAATCGTCATACCTGCAAACTAGTCGCTTTTCGGCGAAAATCGCTGTTTTGAATGGGAAAATGTCATCCAATGTCATCTCTCTCTTTTGTAACTGGTCTTTTGGATTTTTTTCTGTATGAAAAAATAACGTCATATCATAAATGATAGGAAACCCAGCAACGACGATTATCAGTTTCTCCTCCATTTTCTCGGAACTAATGTTTTGGTAGGAACGAAAGTTTACATCTTATGTTTCTCCGAAATCAGCCAGCGCGAAGGATGTCTATATTCTGATTAGTTGCTGGCGTTTTGCCACTGCTTGCCGCTGAACCGCGTCATAGCTCATAGATGATCCGAAAAATGACAGTGGGTAATAAACCTAATGCGGTCTGTGTCCTTAATATTGATCAAGCAACAAAAGAAAAAGAAAAGCATTCAATAAGGATTAATTATATTTTATTCTTTTAAATATGTCTGCTTGAAAGAATAAAAAATGATGTATGCAAGTAGTTATAAAGATATATCCATATATCATTAATTGAAAAAAGACTGTTCTACATTAGGAAAAGTGGTTTTATTCACAGTAGTTAAATCTGTATCTGTATTGCATGTTCAATCTTTAAAATCAATTATATTAACAGGTTAATAGATGTTTTATCCGGGAGTATATAGGTTTGTACATTTTAGAGACATTATAAATTAATGTATTACAATTTAACTAAACCCATTATATTTTATATTTTATTTGATTAAATAAAATAAAATCTTATTGTATTTCAAGGACTAAAACTAGACTAAACATAAAACAATTCAGATGACTAAAATATGACTAAAACTAAATGGCATTTTAGTCAAAAGACTATGACTAAAACTAAATAAAAATTTGCTGTCAAAATTAACATTGTTATCTGATTTTTTTATGTATATCTTGTCATAAGAAATGAGCGAAATGAAAACGAACACGTAATGAAACAAGACCAATTGGTGCCTGGTTTAATGTTAATGAGTGATCGAAACACCTGCTCTGGCGGATCATTTAACGTTGACTAATGCAGTGGGAGTTGGCTGCAGTATTGTTGTTTACAGTTTTACAGTATTACAGTTGTTTTATGTTCAGTGGTGTTAATAAATGTTTCGGTTTTTTACCTCAAGAAAACATTGAATTTTCCCTTTATTTTCTTCTTGTGGGGGGGGTACTGAAAAATCTGTCACCTTTTTCAGTCCTTCTGAGTTTGCAGGTATGAATCGTGTCTGTGCAGCTTTGAAAGTATACTCAACCACAGATGAGCGAGTTTGACACATGCGCAGGACCACATATAGTGGACTGTTCTGCTTAAATAAAAACACTTTGCACATGTTCCAAAAGTATTTATTTCTATTCATTTTCATTCAAATCTAAATTAAAATGTTATAAGCCATTAACCAAACCAACCAACTACAAGGTAAATCACAAAATTACAAATATATATATATATATTAAAAATCACACAAAAAGACAATGGTATGACTGTGTACTTCCCCCTGTTACCCCATCATTTAAAGCGCTAAAACCAGCTGTCAGATGTTTTCGCACCACTCCCGGTTGCTGAGCAACGTGCGTGAGTTTGACAGCTGCCTGTCAGAGTGACTCAGTCGTTTTTTAGGATTGTAAATCTAGTAAAAGAAATGGACAAATACAAGCAGTGTGTGGACAGTGCACAGTAAAAGTGTACAGTGTGTGCGCAGCTTTCATAATACGATACATACATTTAATTAACTTTTTTTTTTTTAATTCTGCAATTTTGCGCCCCGTCCAGCAGATGGCCCCCCAGGCGGCCGCCTGTGTCGCCTGTCGGCAAAGCCGGCCCTGGCTAGTGTCATCTAGTGGAACTACAAAAATAAAGCAAGTGTTCAAACAGGAAAAGTATTCTATTTTCAAAAAAGGCTCAACATATTAGGAAGAAACTATAGTTAGTTGTATCGACCCAAACACACGTATGTGTGTGTGTGTGTGTGCGTGTGTGTGTGTGTGTGTGTGTGTGTGTGTGTGTGTCTGAGAGAGAGAACGAGAAAAAAAATATTATTGTACGAAAATATTCTTAATAAACAATTATATTATATTAGGAGTTAGTTATTTGTTATTTTTAATACAGATAATAATTGAATATGAATAACTGATATAAAGATACCTTACAAAATTTTGGTTATGTTTTCGACACTAATAACAGTGAATCGTTTCCTCTGTTTGTCTGAAGAACACAGAGTAGCAACTCACACTGACTCACCCCAGCATTATCCAGCACGTCCCGACAGATTTGATGGTGGTGTGCACTAGAGTGTGTGTGTGTGTGTGTGTGTGTGTGTGTGTGTGTGTGTGTGTGTGTGTGTGTGTGTGTGTGTGTGTGTGTGTGTGTGGACGCTGTTCTTGAGCGGTTGAGAGGAGTGGAAGCAATGGCGTGTTTATAGCAGTGTCATATAAGAGCATCAGCAGGAAGGAACTGCTTAATGAGTGTGTATTTGGATGTAATAAGTCATGTGGTTTGTGCTGCTTTCCTACTAGATAACATAAAGACTGAACATGACACAATGAGCCTCATCCACAGAATCCAGACCTCATTTACTGAGCCTCTCAATCCTGGATTTGTGTTTGATATTGGATCATCAGTGAAACTGTGTCATCTAAAAATGTAGATGAGGTTCTTCATATGTTACAGAGAAAGAACAAAGAAAGAAGAACAAGAAGTTCTTACAAAGAAAGAAGTATCTTATAAAGTATTTTATGTTGTATATAATGTCAGTTCAAAAAGTAAAAAATAAAAAAAAGTCTCACTCTCTCTCTCTCTCTCTCTCTCTCTCTATATATATATATATATAAATACAGGGTACAATTATGTATTATTAATTATGTATTTTCTGGATGACATACATTTTAAAATATTTATTTACTAAGCAGAAACTGAAACCATATAAATAATAGCTAATACCTTTCAGTAGTTGATGCAGTCCTGCGGTCACGTGAAAGAAAACATTTGATAAACCTTAATGTCCAGCAGGGGGCGCTAAAGTACCGTCTGTATTAATGAGCCTACCTTCTTTTTATCAAGCGGCTCCTAAGAAATTAAATCATGTTGTTTTAGTATAATTATTTTCACATATAGAACGATGATTAGATGTTTGTATCTCTTGTTTACATTATTCAAGACATAAAAAGTGTTTTAGCCTATGTCTCGGTCCAGGGGATTTATGAACAGGATTGATTTATTTGTATGATTTGCCTTTAATTATAAAGGCTATTAGAATAAGCTGTAAAACGAGCAGCACCATCCAAAATAAAATACTCTTGCAGTTTGTTAGCTGAGAAATAAAACACAAAGCCAAAACAATTTGACTAGTCTCATGTTTTTTTTTTTTTTTTTAATGCATCACATTTATTTTCCACATTCCTAAGTAAAGCATATAGTTCATAAATCTCTGCTTCGGTGCTGGTGCTGTGCACATACTAAAACGTTTTGTTATAGCAAGACGGGAATCGGGAATCGTTGATAGCCTACTTTGGACAGCTAAATTCTGAAAGTTGCACTATTATTTATTTTACTTTAATGCAATTTTAAGAATAGTGTTTGTTAGAGAATATTTGCATTTTTGAGAATGTCTGAATGTTTGTCAAGTTTATTGTGATTTTAAAATGTGTCAGTTATTAAGAATATCGTTTGCCCATCCTTGGGATAATAACCCTTATAAAATCAGTTTGTCCGGAGCTGGATGTTTTGGGTGATCATATGCACAGTGGAAACAATGGTACGTGACGTGACAGAACGTACAGTCAGTCAATACATCGAGCTCGAGCGGAAGACAGTCAGTGCGCGAGAGATAAAAAGAAGGGAAGTCTGCTGAAGAAAAAGACGACCTCACACATCTGGACGAAACCGCTACCTGCTCACAGGATTCGGTAGATTATCACATAGGATGATGAATTTAATTTTTTCTCGTGCGTAATACCTACTTTGATGCCAAACAGATTGAGTTTGGTAAATAAAAAAATACTGCTGTCTATTGACAGCTTGACTTTTCTATCTGAGCTTGGTTTACTAAAATTACGCAATATATTTAGTTTACTTGCAATGAAGTTTGACAGCACATCATGTGACTTTAACTCTATCAGCATCATGTCTATCTAAAACATTATTTACAGATGCTTACCGAACCGGGATTTTGAAAAGATTAATATAGCATAAGTAAACTTTACTCAAATGCTTTTAATGTTGTTAAAATTGTGTGCTTAGTTTAGTTTATAAAACGATCATGTGTTTAGGGTGTCAAATTAAACCACACTGGGGGTCATAAAGTTGTTGTAGAAAATAAACAAGTCTAAACTTGTCAAAACTGAGAATTTGTTGGACATTTGATGTGTAGGCTGCGTTCATAGGTACTGAGGCTCTGCTTGTGGTTCTGCTGTCATTGAGTGAGTTTTCAATAAGGGAAAGCATGAATTTAGAGGAAAAATTATAATAATTGTTATAAATATAAATCGTTTTAAGTTCAAAGAATATATTTAGATTTTTATTTTAGTTATATTGTATAACTTTTCCTATCTTTTAAGACCATTGACAAACTGTAAACTGAAGACTTTGACAAAGAGATGACTTTTAACACCAAGGTCAAACATCATACGTTAAAAATGTTCCTCCCTCAAACATAAAGGTTCTTTGTTAGCATCAGTGCTTCCATGAAGTGGAAAAAGGTTCTTCAGATCATTCAAATATTTTTCACAGTAAGAAAACAAAAAATAATTTAAGAAAAAGAAGAAGATGAAAGGTTCTTCAAGGAGCCCAAAACAGTTCTGCATATACCGCATTGCTGTGAAAAACCCCTTCTTGTGTATTTTAGCTGTTCTGACTGGTCAGCATTTCATAAAATAAAACTGACCATTTTATACCTTTTAGCTTTTTGTATATCATATCACATCACAAAGCAAGGTACTTCTTTCACATTTGAAAATGTCAGCTACTTTCGTTTGAGGTTTTGCAACACAACACTGAGGATGGTCTTTCTATTAAATCCTTTTATCCGTAGACTCAGAATCATCTGAGTGGATTGGATCTAGTTTTGAATTTGATTTCTAGTCTTTTTTTCTGTCTTTCTGTTTCTCTAGTTAGCTGTTAGTAGATAATCATGAACTGAATTATATCTTATATCTAGAGATTTTCAGGTGTCAGTGATCCTCAGGGAATCCTGGGTTGCAGTCTTGGGGCAGCGCCTATAAACCAGTCTATCTTGATCACATTCCCATCTAAACTGGACATTCATCTGATGTCCTTCACGGTCCCACGACCTGAAGGTTTAAAGCAATGTTTTGGTCACATTCCTGTGTCCTCGTGGTCTCATTCTTCTCCAACCCCTGAACATTTCTGCTCTGTGTCTTTAGAGGTCACAGACACTTCGGAGCCAAAGTCAAAAGCCAGCTATGAGAACGCTGGACTCCCAAACATGCATTTGGTAATGAAACTGAAAGTACACCTCAGAAAAAGAGACAAACCGTTAGCTGTTGTAGCTATCACAGTTGACTATGACTTTCAAAGTGAAGAAAAATCAAATTTTTGATGGCCTAGCTGAAAACTATGACGCAAATACAATAAAAATAGTAACTTTTGGTGATGTCTGCATGAAACAACATGCAATTTTGTTTCCATAATGTGATATTTATAGTAAAAAAAAAGCATATTCATAATAAAAAATATATTTTTCAGCTTTATAAAGAATAGTCCTTTACAATCCCCAGCACAAAGCTACAGTCCTTTTAGGTAGACCTCTCTATGGTGTTTCAGTCAGTTAAAGATGAACACCATGTGAGGAACTGAGGCTCAAGTGAGGTCAGGTTTTAATCAAGATGGCATTGGTCAGGTATTAAGTTCTACACTCTCAATACAATCAGGCTTAAGTGGTAATTCAATCTGGTTCCTCCTGCTTCTGATTTTCCACTCTGGGGTGATTCATAAGACAGACCAACTGTCAAAGCTGCTACTGTATCCGCACGAGCTTAGAGCTTATGAAAAAGTCCTTGAAAAGACAAGGTTTTCTGGGTGGCCTTTTGGTGCTGGAGGCATGTACAGTTGTGTCCCCTGGCGGAGCCTTTAGGTCAGGGGTCTTGGACGGTGACCATCTGGACCTTTAGGGGGTGGTTTCCTAAACTGCTGCCTTTGTTTGCCCAAAACAATTGGAAGTTAATCTGAAGGAGATAAGAATAGCTTCACGTAGCATGCAACGAGACATCTCTTCCTGCTTCTGTCTCTTTCTTGAAAGAGGTTTTGACTGGCTGGCATCTCAGAGGAGGTGTTACAAAAACAGGCCTTCTTTCCAGGAGTCAAGGTTCTGATCTGATGCTGCTTTTAGAAGGGTTGGACTACCAACTATAACCATTTAGCCAGAAAAGAATTCATTGACAAGTGGGGATATATTTAGACCCTTTGCATTCACTTTGCATTGACTTTAAATGGCACTGTAGCCAAGCCAGGATCAAGTTATGGTGTTATTAAAAATAATGAGGTCAAAACAATATTTAAAAAAATCTAACATCTATGAATGGATCATCTATGAACGTGAAATGAAAGGTTCTCTGTGTTGAGTTTCTTTTGCTGTTTGTTGATTGTCAGTGAGTTCTTCACTCTAAAGCTCTTGTGCACTGTTATATATCGAACCCTTTGTCTCTGTGGGCCAGAAACCTGCAGGGAGCACACAAAGGTTCTGCTGAAAGCTGCTTGACGTCTCCTACACAGATAACACAGCTCAATGTGACTTAGACACTTCATTATTGATTGATTTCTTATTTTTAGTTTTCCTGTTACCATGGTAACTGTTTGGTAAGTCCTTCTCCTCTGTGATCTTCCTCTCTTCCTTCCTTCCTCTCTTCCTTCCTTGGTCATGTGTCATTACTCTAATGTGTTTTGACATGGCCATGTGTGTGCTAAACTTCTTTCTGTCATAACAGAAGGGGTTTGGAAGAAAACCTAATTTAAACTGCATTGGATATCAATAAAGTCAAGAGGGGCCGGTTTTCAGTATCCAGTATTGATCTGTGTAACACGATAAAATCAATCACTGAACAAAGAAGAGCAGAATCAGCATACAATTACATTGCTTAAATGACCATTAAACTTACACATGCTGTTTCTCTCATTTCTTCCTGGTGTTGATTTATAGTATCACTCTTCAGTCAGTTAATCAGCTGATGCTGAATTCTTGGTGTTTTTGTGCATTTATGTTGATAGCGGTTACTGAAATCATCCTATTATTATCCAGTTATTTAGTCCATACTGAAATGCATGCAAATGTTAATGATTAGTGTAGGACAAATACTGTATATTGGTCTAGAAGCAATACCCATAATATTTACAATATATGTTTGGGGCCATTAAGTTTTTTTTATTTATTTATTTATTAGTTCTGTGCTTTGCTTTCAGCAAACATGCAATAAATTGATCAACAGTGACAGTAAAGACATTTATAATATTACAATATTATCAATTATAATATTTTTAAGCAGTTCAACTGTTTTCAAAACTAATAATATTAGGAAATATTTCTTGGGCAGTAAATCATCATATTAGAATGATTTCTGAAGATCATGTGACACTGAAGACTGGAGGAATGATGCTGAAAATACAGCTGCGCATCACAGAAATAAATTACATTTTAAATAAATGCATCCTTGGTGAGCACAAGACATAAAAAAAAGAAAAAAACATTTTGAACCGTAGTGTACTTTAGCAATTAATGCACTTAAAAGAGGTCTTTTTAAGACCTTATTCTGTTGTTGTCCTCTGTGCATTTGTTGTTTCTGTGCTCTTTTGACCACTAGTGACCACCCTATTGTTTGAAACTCTTGGAATAGACTGACCATGACTCAGACAGCAGGTGTTTCTTTCTCTAGATAAACATCTTGGTCTTTCTTAAGCAGCCTGTTTCAGTGGATTTCATCCAAGATTATAATAACTACATTGAGCCAAACAGTTGCAAATTGCATCTTAAAGTTTGCTAGTAGTGCTGGATTGAGCAGATCAGGGACCAGTTTTGCATTGGTTTTGAAATATAAATGTTGGAAATACAAATTGTGCCTTGAGATAATTGTAAAAGATAGCAGATCTCGAGAGGCAAACATAAATGTTGCTTCGTCTTCCTGTGGCCATGGTAACAGATGAAGGTCAGAGGAGGGGCTTCAGCCCACATCGAAATAACCTATATAAACATATATGTTTTAATATAGCCTAGGTTTTGATATAGGTTTTTAATATATGTGACATATATAAAATTGGCAGTTTTCCTATATTATATGTGCATATAAACTGCATATAGGTTTCATTTATGCGCATATATCCATGTGGGAGCATTCAGCTGGGAGCAGGAGAAGGGAAGTCATCATTGCAATTACGCTGTTAGTTAATAAAAGTTATTTGAGATACTCCATTGGTTCTCTGAACTGCTTTTATTAAATGCCGTTTTTCATTTTGATTCTGTCAGCTGCTGCAGATCTTCTGTGTTTACCGTTAACCAAGAAACTGCTAAAAGTGAGAGGTTATTAATGGCATTACTGTGGTGCAGTGTGTGGTGTTTCTTGCGAGGCAGAACGTTTGGAAGTCCATTTGAGTAATTGTGTGTTTATATCAATCTTTCAGGACACGCTGTTCAGTCTGAATGATTCAGTTCTATGAAAAGTTTAGTGAGGGCTAATGTATGTCTAGTTTTTAAGGTGATATGAACTCTAGTATGACTCAGATTGGACGTCATCCCAATTATTACATGTCATTATAAAAAAATATTTCACTGCAGAATTAAAGAGACAGTTCATCAAATATGATTTTTTTTTTCATAAATTAGCTCAGTGTTCAGTCTGAGATTGAAAAGCATCCTCTGCTCAGAACTGCATGCTCAATTTGAGATTAAGATTTAGTCTTGAAGTCTGTAGTTATCCTGAGAATTCAATGCTCTAGGAATCTGCGTGACCTCAGTCCTCAGTCCTTTTTTCACCTGGCTGTGTTCTGCCTGGCCGCTTGTAAACTTTTAACCTGTCCTCTTCTTTAATAACAGGGCAAGAATGCATGGACTTCTTCTTTGCATTGTCTTTCTCTCCATGTGTAAAAATGACAGAAGGAATGAGAGATGGGATGTTGAGTGACTTTAACACTCTGGCCCTCTTCAGACATTTTGGACCGAAAAATATTATACTTTGAAATGTAAAGAATCGTAGCTTCATCGGAATGAGATGACACTTGGTGACTTTTGTCACATTAGCAATATGAACACACACAAAAAAAAAACATGAACATGATTTGGATAAGTTAAAGAGTCCAAAAAATAATAGTCACACTTACCTTCTTCACGGTCAAAAATGACCGACATAGGAAATGAATGGGAAATATGAAAAAATGTGAAAACTCAGTGATTCTTTTGGTGATACAAACTACAAATCAGCCACTTGTTAGGAAAAAAGTGTGCAACAGTCAAGGGGTGACTCTCCAGAATATCAGGAGTGCAAAATAGACACCAATCAATAAATGGAAAAATACAAAATGGGCTCTCTCTCTCTCTCTCTCTCTCTCTCTCTCTCTCTCACACACACACACACACACACAGAAATGAACCGGTAAGACTGCAACATTAACATTTATTGAAGTACATTGAATAAAATATTAATTAATTACAAAATGTTTGTATAGTGTTTTGAATGACCACTTTTCATTCCTTATTTTTTTAGATTTTTTAATTATCAAATAACAAAAATGCGTTCTATGTGGTCCCTTTCTAACAAAATTTTAATGTTTGACTGTAATCATAATGTAAAATCGGATACTTATCTAACCAAAAATATCTAAACCTTGACAAAAAGTAATCTTTTAGAATGTCTAGATATAGATCTAAATGCAAAACCTAAAAAAAATGAAGAGATGAGGTCTAAAAAACTATGGGAATCCACAAGTCTCTGTATATATCTATATAGGGTGCTATACAAGAGGTTACGCAACATTACACAAGTTTTTATTTTTTAATGCCTCCAGATTGCCCAATTCTCACATCAAAAAATGGATTTTAAATGCTTTCACTCTATTTTAATGTGAAATATTGCATTTATTAAAAAATAGTAAATAAATAAAGAGATAAAAACATATATATTAATCCTAATGGTGAAAATAGCTGATTAAAATTGTATAAATATTGCATAGTTTCATAAAAGTCCCTAAAAATCATAAATAATAATCGTAAAATATTATTGAACAAAAATATATTACATTGGTTTTCCTAAAGAAAAAAAAAAGTTACATTTCAAGGCTTCGGTCACTTTTGACCGCGGAGAAGGTAAGTGTGACTCCTAAACGAAGAGGGCCAGAGGGTTAAAAGAGTCAAAGTGTCACGAAGTTCTTTCTCATTAGTTTTATTAATACCACACTTATAGTGAAGTACCAAAAATAACAATATAGTCTTTGATTATCAATCTTTTATATATATGTTTATGTATATGTGCATCCAAACTGAAGAGTTTTGGTTTCATTATCTAGCTCTGAAAAGACACATTTCCAAGAAGTGTCTTCTGCATATTTTGGCCTTGGATTCGACAATATCACACAACTGGATCAATGTAGCTAATTTCACAAAAGATCACGTCCCCTCCCCCTCTGAATGGAGATGTCAAAGGTTGCTGACCTCTTGCTTTCATGTGCATTGAGCATCCCTCGGGGGGTGGGCTGCTCCCCTCCAAAGCCCTTCACATCAGCTAATATATCTTTGTTTGGACCTGAAAGCTGTTTTCTTACATTT
Organism: Carassius carassius; assembly: GCF_963082965.1. Taxonomy (NCBI): domain Eukaryota; kingdom Metazoa; phylum Chordata; class Actinopteri; order Cypriniformes; family Cyprinidae; genus Carassius; species Carassius carassius. Next base: position 32,109,500 of record NC_081766.1, on the reverse strand, counting down.
TGTTTTCCCACATGACAGATTTTACTGTAAGAGATAAAGCAGCACCAAGAGTAAAATAAATTATGTGCAGCCTTGGACAGAAACTATTTTACTAAATCTTGTGCTTCATTCTAAAAATGTAACTTTTAATAATAATAGAATTAATATTTTTGTATGTTTTTGGAAAAATATCTAGTAAAATCTGTAGTTTTTCACAGTTTTGCCTGCATGTGTGACAAATTTATTTATTTATTTATTTATTTATTTAAGTGAAATAATTTCATGTCAAGTACCTATATACTAAATCTTTTGTAAAAATGATTTATAAAAAGAAAAAGAAAAAAGGATGATTTGCAAAACTGAAAATGTTAGTATAAACCTAAATGTAAAGTTTTATGTTTAAATCTAACCTTTTAAATTAGAAATTATCAAATATTAAATGATATTTACATGACAAGGATCCCAGTATTGAGATATATATATATATAAATGTAGCCAAATTTTCAAAGCTGTGGGTGGCCACAATGTAAATGTTTAAGAGCCTAATGTTGGACAGGATGCGTCCTCCTTGGTGTCTTATAGTGGCTGTGACTGTAATGTTGAGTTCCAGTCTGTGAATATGCAAATTTTATGCTCCAGCGTTTATGAAGAAATTAGATTCCAGGCTTGAATCCCAGCCCCAGTTGTTTTAATTATACTGAGTTTGTACAGTTTAAAGGGAAGGAAGAGCATAGAGGATTGTGTTGATGTGATAGTGTGCTTGGACTTGGCACAGATGGATGTGCGTCTCCTCGTCTCCTGGTAATCCTGGGCACTGAAGAGCAGGACGGTCCTTATCTGCAGCACATGGGTGTTGGTCCTCTTCCTGCACCTCTCCTTCAAAAGGCTGAAGTTTTTAGCGCACACAGCTTATCTGCACCGGCCTCCAGTCATTTGCTAGGAAACATGTCTGGAAACAAATCCAAGGAGTTGGATTTGAAGGAAGACATGTCACGATGAAGGACGAGGAGGCTGTGTGAGCACTGTCCCACATAGCTGCACTTCCAACACTTCATTAGCAACGTTGAGCTGAGCATTTGAGCCAGGAACTTTTTAGATAAATCATAAAATATGTATCTGTGTTAGTATTGCTCATTTCAGTTAGTGCAGTGGTTCTCAACAAAAAAAAAAAACCTTGTTGGACCTATGACGTCTCTTTGTAAACACTTCTGGTTCCATCGTCCCAAAGTCAATGTTTTTTTAATGGGATTTTGGTTAAATCCCCTATAATAAGGTCCATGGTTAACACAATCTGAAGACACTTCACGTTTAATTCTACGTCATAAAGCAGACCAGTTTCATCCCACTCCTGATTTTTTTCTCAGTTGCTAACAAGTTGCTAAATGGGACTACAGGCATTGGCAGAGACAATTCTTTTTTTTCCAATTGTGGTATTTTCTAATTTATGGTACAATTAATTTAAGAATAACCAATTAATACTTTTCCCCATTTTATACTGTTGTTCGACAATGGATTTTTGCTTTACCCCGAAATGCAACTACAAGTCTTTGGATGGAAGATGCACGTTTCATCACCACTTTCCTACAGATGCAGATCTAGGTTCACACCATAAGGTAAACTCATATTTTGATTATTTAGTGCAAACACCACATTTTTACCATGGTCACAATGATACAGAGTGCTTAAAGCCACGCTAAAATAACATGTTTACGGCCACATGAAGCTGTTAGGAAGTAGAAAGATTGTGGATTTTCTAGAAGCAAAAATAAAATAATATGTTGTATAACCACCCTAACAAAATTATTTGCTGAAATACTTCACTAAAATAAATGTAATCTTACCCTATCCATTGACTTGCTAACTCGCTTGTTATTTAATTGAATTAAGGCACTAGAATTTTATTGAATACTACATGGAGACACATTTTTTATTAAAATATTAATATCAATTAAGGCTTTATTGACTTTTAATGCACATTATTTTTAAATGTACACTCTTAAAATAAAAGGTACATAAGCTGTCATTGGGGCAGTACCTTTTCAAAAGGTACGGTTGTGTACCTTTTAGGTAGTAATATGGACTCTTTAGGTACAAAGGTGTGCCTTTTGAAAAGGTACCGCTCCAGTGACAACTTTTGTACATGTGTACAATACAGATCTGTAACTGTATCTGTAAGTTCATGATAATGGTTGATATTTAACATTTATTTTAATAAAACCATTTCCAAATAATTTGTTTTTAACTTATTTATTTATATATTTTTAAACATTTGAAGATACTGCTTGCTATAGTCATTCTGGTCAATGGTCAGCTCTCAGTACAAATGTGTGAAAGATTGACTTTTTGCTTTGTGCTTGTTCTATTATAGCACTGGTTCTCACCTAAATTGTGAATGTAGATAACAGGTTGAAAAATAGAGAAAAAACTAAATTTAAAAATAAATAAATAAAATCAGGAGAAAATAAAGGCTATAAAGAAAACAACCTTGAAAAAATATACTGCTGGGAAAATAACTAAGATACTATTGAGATTATTTTATTATTATTACAATAACCTATAATTCTAAATGATTTTGCAGGGACATGAGTGTTGTGGTTGTGATCTTTTTTTGGTTTAGTTTTCTGTTTTCCGTTCTCCTGCCTTGTTTGTTTCCATGGTTTTTTTATTTAATTAGCTCCACACCTGTTTCAGTCCTCCCAATTAAGTTGTCCTTTCTCTTTGGAGTGTTACAAGCTGATTGTGCGTAGATAAGATCCCTGAAGTTGCAAAGACTAAAATCTCAAAACCAAAGAGATATTCTTTATAAAAGTATAAAGAATATGAAGACTCTGTCACGCCCCCCTTAAACATCTCATTCAAACACGCCCCCACATGTCTACATCACGATGTGGAAATATCTGCATAATGCCGCCCAAATGTTCATGCAAAGAAAGAAGTGTGTTTCAGTAACACAGTTAGTGTTTAAGCAGTCATGTCAGGGAGATGCTGTGTGTATCTAGGTGAAAGCAAAAGCACTTTATTTGACTTTCCGAAAGTAGATGCATTTAGGAATCTTTAAGATAATTTACAACAGAACAGCAATGCATTTTAATGGACGACTGTTTCGTGAACTTAGGAGAGGAGGTCATTCTGACTTTGCTACGACAATCTGGTGCTTCTGAATCAGCTACTTTAAGTATGTTTTGTTATTAGTTTAAGTATTTGCTATTGAATGTTTAAATGCAGAGTTTTGCCTGCCGTGTGTGTGTGTGTGTGTGTGTGTGTGTGTGTGTGTGTGTGTGTGTGTGTGTGTGTGTGTGTGTGTGTGTGTGTGTGTGCCCGCATGCACGTCTGTAAGAGAGAGACATCACAGTGGAGTAAGCTATCTTAACTTACTGCAAACACATACGAGTTTCATCACTGTGTCTGTCTCTCCACTCAGTTCCTCTTTTGGGCTTGAACTGATGGTAAAACTAAGGACATTATTAACTGTCAGACAAAGGCACATAGACATTTTTAAATGTGTACTATTGATTATTTGTTTAATTATTTATTGATTTATTTTAGTGATTAGATTGATGATTGTATGTCAACACCATTGCTGTGTTGTTGTTTGTTTTGTTTTACTTTTTACTGTATCCTTTGTTATCTGTGTTAATGTTAAATGTGGCTCCCTTGAGTGCAAAACAAGTTCCCCTCGGGGCAATAAAGGTTTTCATCATCATCATATATAGTCTAAGTTTAGCTTTTTAGTTCTTTTGCTTATATTAAGTCTTCCAAATTCATATTATAAGATTATCTTGATATACAAAGCGTGTAAGTGTCGTGAACTATGGTTGAACACAGAACTTGTACAAACAACAGTATCTGAAAAGCCCCATTTCTTCTCCAGTTGATCCTGCTGGATAAGGATTTTTGTTTTTTTTGCACAATTTCTACATAAGATAAGAAAAAACTTACATATTCAATATATAAATGCCTGTAGAGTTATAAGCTTTCATGATCACACTTTAGATTGGGAACCAATTCTCACTATTACCTAACTATGACTTTTGCCTCAATAAACTAATTAGCTGCTAATTCATATTTAGTAAGGTACTTGTTAAGTGTTAACTTAAGAGTTAACTTTTTATATGGGTAAAAGACCAATAGGGGTTTTTTAAGCATCCAAAGAATACAAGTTAAATAGAATTTTTTTATCAATTAATTGATTTATTTATTTTTGAGCAAAAAAACGATGGCTATCATACATTTTAACCATGACTTACAGAAGACACTCACTAAAATGATGTTCAGTGGAACAATAATTTATATACTTTTACATTAACATATCTGTTACACTGAATGACAATGGAACTTTATTTCACCCATATTTTGACATTGTATTGTCAGAAAAATGTTTTATTTTAAACATAAAAGTAGAAAATTAACTTGCATTATATGTTTTCTGTGTATATAAAATCACTTTTGTAAATCGAATTTGATTCAGACACCAAAACGGTACATCTTATCTTTGACCCATATTTTTTATAAAATTGTATATTTGATATATTATAATTTAATCAGTTTAATAACCCTGTGTGTTAAGGCAGTTGTGGTAGTTCTCTGGTTTACCAGTATGTAATCGTTCTCTCCCTGCAGCCGTAACCTGACTTGCCCTTTATCTTGGCTTGTCTGCTCAAGTACGTGCTGTTCACTTCAACTGAAAAATTGCAGGCAAGAGTAACTTGATTTACTTGTCTTAATAGAGTACAGAGTGTGTTTTTCATGAGCTGTACCCTTTCTGGAAACCCACTGCTAACATGATTTAATGCATTTATGTTATTTTGCAGGACAGTTTAACTTGACTTAAAAAGCACAAATGTACTATAATCCTAAGTAGAGCTGTGTCATCTGCCCTGCTCTCTGCATTTATATACCCTCTATTATTAAACTTGTGCACAAATACAAAACCCATAGGATTTATTTATTTATTTATTATTTATTTATTTTACATTCTTTGGAGGTACTGAATGAACCGGACAGACTTGGAAATGCTTCAGGAGATTCCTTCTCTAAGGGGATGGACCTCATAAAATTCACACTCTGTAACTGTTTCTCTCTCCACAAGCTGTTTTGTTTCAAACTAGAACTCTGTCCAAATGTTTTAGCATTCCTCCAACTCTTCTGTGCTCTGCACAAAGACGGTTAAGCCCAAGGTCACAATGGCAGCTCAGGGGAGATGGGGAGATGCGGTGATGGGTGGGGAGTGAGAGCTAACGGGGAGGGCTTGCCAAAGTCACGCTGACCATGACCCAGTGCTGGAATCCACATTCTAGCTGAGAGAAAAAGAGAAAAGACCACTGGCTCTGAATCCTTGCCGCATCTCTGCTTGCATAAATGGATTCTGGACAAAACAGAGATCAGTCTTACCAATGAGTTCAGTGCCACAGCTTTCCTTAGACTCCCATGAACAGTAAACACAGATCATCTTCTCTTTAAAATACCTTTTTATTGGAGGAATTTATTGCATTGTATGTACTGTTTTGATAGTGTTGATACCGTTTCTTACAGATAATATCATGATGATGATTGTGTTTGTCTTGCGTTTGTGCTCTCTATGGGCTTTTTTGATCATTGTCAGTTCAAGTGCCGGCGATGCAGTGCTTGCCAGGTACAAACAAAATCAGGCCCCCCAAATTAAAATAAATCGAAATTAGTTGAAATCTTTTGTTTTGGAAATATGATTAGCATGTCGCTTTAGCCTCATCGTTTTCACATCATGGACACTGAACAATCTAGGCAAACCGTCTAAACTGAATTATAGATGCAGACACTCATAGGAGGAGTTTTAAATGATGGTTAGATTCAGAGATCTTCAGATTTTATTCTTGAACATGAAAAACGGTCTGGACCTTGGTGAACTCGTAGCTGATTATTATAGCTCTCTATATGATGCAAACAGACTTCGTTTATGTCACAGAAAGATTAACATTTTGCTGAAAAATGCACAATACATTCTAACAACCACTCAAAAACAGCTTCCTCAGAGATAGCAGTGCCTCAGCAAACACCCAGAAAACTCTAGCAGAATCATGACGATGAGTCCTACTAAGTGTGGTTTGGTGAGGGTTTCCTTTATTGATGAATTTGGTGATTTTTCTTTTTTTGTCAGATTTATGGGTTTGTCCTATTTTTATTTAATTTTTTTTATCTCTGAGAGTTGAATACAGTAATAACAAATCCAATGGACTCTTGGAGCTGCTGTGTTTTGGCTGGATCTCATCTGAACTCCGGGAGCATCCGGACTCGTGGCCCTGCCGCTCATGATAAGAGAGAGGGCAAATATTTGCCCATGAGGAACATATGCTACGGTCTTGATGGCCGTGTTTCCTCAGATAAACTCTCTGTATGTCACATTAGAAGACTTCTTTAGAACTGCTGCTGCCAGATAGTTGAGTTTTATTGGATAATTGAGTTATAATGGTGTGAGGCACACGCAGTAGGGCAAGTGCTTGTCTTCTTTGGCTGCCCTTTCACGTGTCTAAAGTCCGTTGTGCGGTCAATGGTCATAGAAAGGATTGTTCACCAAAAAAAGAAAATTCTGTCATTTACACAACCTCATGTTGTTTCAACCATGTACAAGAAGATTTTTTGAGAAACATCTCAGTGTTTCTTAGTTCATGCAATTTAAGTCAATGATATCCAAAACTGCTTGGTTACAATCTCCAACATTTTTCCAACATTTTATATGTTTCATAGTAGAATGAAAGTCATACAGGAGACTCAGTTAATAAGCCCGTAAGACGTTAGTTAATCTTTGAAACACAAGATATTATGGTAACACTTTAGAATACTGTATCTTACTTAATGCATAGTTGATAAGGAATTATTGCAGAACTAATAGGTATTTATCTATGAACACTTCAGTCACTACTATTAACTACTAAGGAAGATGTGTTAACTAATCAGTATGTAATATCGTTTTTTTTATTGTGTTAAGTAACAATTAACTAGTCAATAACTACTGAATTTAGTCATGCCTCCTAAATAACAACTAATAAGTATCTACTAATTAAGGTTCAAGAAAAATAACTATTAAGTAACTACTACCCTACTACCCTAACCCCCATGTATGGCCAACTGCTTCGTGAGTGAGGTCTTTATGAAGAAATAAACTTCGGAATGGAACCCCAAGTGCCTTGCCACAATTAGCTAACTTACCTCAGGTAGGTTTATACATGTATATACAATACAGTAGGCCTGTGTGTGTCTTTATTAGGTCAATTATTTCAAAATAGGCAATGACTGAGGGGAAGTGAAAATACGGGGTACCCTAGAATATTTAACAAAGAATTACTACATAGTTATGAAAGGAACTACTTAGGAATTACTGAGGGAAAGTGAAAATATAGGGAACCCATTAGTAATTAATAAAGAACTACTACATAACTCTGAGGGAATTACCTAGAACCTGGAACAGTATTCTAAAGTGAAAATATAGGGAACCCATTAGTAATTAATAAAGAATTACTACATAACTCTGAGGGAATTACCTAGAACCTGGAACAGTATTCTAAAGTGAAAATATAGGGAACCCATTAGTAATTAATAAAGAATTACTACATAACTCTGAGGGAATTACCTAGAACCTGGAACAGTATTCTAAAGTGAAAATATAGGGAACCCATTAGTAATTAATAAAGAATTACTACATAACTCTGAGGGAATTACCTAGAACCTGGAACAGTATTCTAAAGTAAAAATATAGGGAACCCATTAGTAATTAATAAAGAATTACTACATAACTCTGAGGGAATTACAGAACCTGGAACAGTATTCTAAAGTGAAAATATAGGGGACCCATTAATGAATAATATAATAATCATCTGATATCACCAGATGATTATGTGCTACTGAACTGTAATTACACAATACAAGATGACAAATTATTAGAACATTGAAATTTATTGCAAAAAGTGTAATGAAAGTGTACATGTACAAAAAAAAAAAAAAACCTATAAAACAGCAGGTAAACATAAAGAAAACATTGTTTTAATTCCAAACCTGTCAGACCAAATTACAAAAAAACTGACCGAATTATAAAACGTCAACTGTCAAGGTTTGAACTTCAACCTTGCCAACACCAGTTATTTTTGTCTGTGACAGAGGTCAATTAGCTGGCCATTTTTTTTTTTTCTTCAATCACAGTTTGAAGTGGCTCTTTCATGCAAATTTCCCTGCATTGGTCGGCAAATCGTGACAGTTTTTGCCCTCTATGAAAATTTTCACGCAAGGTCTTGTAGGCTTCAATGTCACACGCCTCCAGCTCCGCTATCGCTGCAGTGTCAACAATTGTTTTTCGGTCAACCCCACACTTGTGGTATGCCAGGGTTTTGGTGACTCCCTTATTGATGTACTGCAAGACCTTTTTGTACCTCTGAATGGCATGCTCTGGTAGAAACACTGGGAGAGAACAAAGGTGCATGATTGGTAAGTGACTCAAATAAGACTCAAATAAAATATTTCTCACACACACACACACACACACACACACACACACACACACACACACACACACTGTATATATATATAAACAATGTCCCAAATAGTGTGCTTAAACTTTCTCACAAATCAAATTTGACATTCAAGAAATGTATTTTAAATATTAAATGACAATATACTGAATGCTATTTGAGAGCAGAAAGAAAAACCCTTAATAATGTGAGAAATCCAAGGCACATTAGATGTCACACAAACTTTTGTTAATTATTTCAATATCAATTTAAATATCAATATCATTCACATAGAGCACATAGGCACTGACACAGATGGAACAACCCCCATTGGGTCCTGATAATCATTATTGAGTCTGGGATTACATAAACAAAATTGGTTACACCAAATATTCATTTAGCTTTCTATGATGTTAATTGAGAAGTGAAAACTATTTATGACATTGTTTTCAGGGGTGATAGTAGAAAAAAATCCTGAGCCTCAACTTTTTTCCATGGGAGGTAAGCGGTCCCCTAAGCCAAGATATATGGCTGATCAACATAATTGTCAAGCGGGATCCAGGGGTGTTTTTTGATAAATAGTCCCTTTTTGATAAATAGTCCCTTGGCAAGGTGCTGTGTTTTCACACTGCCTGCATCCTTGTCATAAATTCGGACCAGTACATTTAGAATCAATGGGTACATTTTGGGGTGGAACGGTACACAGAAGTCACGGTTCGGTTCATACCTCGGTTCAGACATCACGGTTCGGAGGGAAAAGCAAAACAAAATTGCAGAAGGCAATTTTTATTTTATTTTGCATGTCTCAGGCTGTACCACCAAAGGAAAATAAATGGCTTAAGCCTTGTATTTTTTAAATAAGTTTTATTAATAAAGTAAAGGCATAGAACCAGTTTATTTGTAGTGCACTGACAATAGTTTTATATAATTAGTTTATTAATTAAATTAATAAAAAGACAAAAAGACCTTGAGATATGTTTGGTAATTGTACCTGAATTTAAAATTAATTTGCTATATTACAGATCAATATATTTGTTTTACTTAAAATATTAATTAACACTAACTTTATTCCTATCTCAATTATAAATAATTTAATTCTGTATAAAATAATACTACCATTAAAAACACATTTAATTTTCTATAACCAATGTAGAATGTGTAACTTAAAAATAAACAGATTAGTGCTGTGTTTGAGGACAAGAAATGAAAACCATGATGAATGTCCAAAAGACGGCACTGACAGACTGTTTTTATATGGGGTTGGATAAATATTTCTGCGTTTAAACTGTGTGTGTGCTTGTGTGTGTGAGATTTTGGTTGGGTGGCAGTTGTAGGTTACAGTTTATCAAGAGTTTACAGTTTGACAAAAGCACACTGAACGCAAACCTGTTTTTTTTTTTTTTTCCCGCAGACAAGTCTGTACGCCGGAAATACGGCATGGCGCCGGAGCGCTATCAGGCATGTGTTTTTGATAATGCACTTAGGCCTAGTCCACACGGACACGGGTATTTTTAGAACCGGAGTGTTTCCTCCTGCGTTTAAAAAAAAAAATCCCGTCCACACATGCTCGGTCGCCATCTACATGAAAACACAAAAACACGCTATCAAGCGCTGTCAAGAGCATGCCACACCAGCAGGTGGCAATATTGTAAAGCCACGTTGGCCAATCAGAAGCCTACAAACTCTGACGTCGCAAGGCAAAACCCCCGGTTTGACTGTCTACACGACAACACTGCAACCAGCGTTTCTGAAAATCCTCACCCTGGCAGGAGTTTTCAAAAATGTTCGGTTTCAGTGACCTGATATTGCGTTTCAGTGTGGACGAACGGCTGAACCGCGTAAAAAAAAGTCACGGTTATAAAAATACCCGTGTCCGTGTGGACAAGGCCTTACTTGACAACATTTTACACTAGTATTTCAAACTTTTCCCGAGTACTTTAGGATACCATTATAAGTATAACATTGATGATGGCATAGTTATTATGACATATAACAATGACAACATACCTCTTCTGCTTTTTTGCATTTTTTGTTCTGCTTTCTTTGATTTCTTCTTATGTTTCCTTGGTTTGTGGGGTGAAGATGAAACAGATGAATCAGAGTTGGAATAGGATACTGATTCATCGGAAGAGGATGAAGACTCCACTTTTTTTGACTTTTTTTTCTTTTCCTTTCTTGCCATTCTTTTCCCCCTTTTCTTTTCATGCAGGCTGTCTCCTTCATCAGAAGAGTCAGGGTTGGAAATCATACTTTGCATTTTTGAGGAAGCTCCTTGCATCTCATCCTTTGTTGACAATGCTGACAAGAAAAACAGAAAAGAAAAAAAAAAAGTCTTGGTTATGCATGTAACCTTAGTTCCCTGAAGAACCGCTTTGTCATCATCGCTATTGGTTCCATACATGCTTCCTAAGCAATCACACAGAAGTGTTCCCACAGCGATGATGCAGCAGGAGTTCCCTTGAAAGGGAACTATGTTTAATTTGAATTATTTGTCATCATACACATGTGAGCTACTACTTTGATTAACACAAAGTAATGCGTTTGGACAAGACGTCAGCTTGTAAACTGTTTTACCATTTAAAAAATATAACTTATTATAAATATAAATGTTTAAAATACAACACAGTAAAATAAAAATAAAAAAACTTTTTATTCAATTAACAGATGCTTTTATCCAAATAAACTTAAAATTAAAGAAACCAAAATGATGAGAATAAAAAAGTGCAAGCATAGAGCCTGAGACTTTTTCAAGGTCTAAAGAAGAAGTTTAATAGTTGAATAAAATCGTTATTTTTGTGTTGTTTTTGCGCACAAAAAGTATTCTCGACGCTTGATAAACTTAAGGTTGAGCTACTTTAGTCACTTGGACTATTCTAACAATGTCTTTACTAACTTTCTGGGCCGGCAAGTTTCAATTACAATAGAAGCCTATGTTGGTACTATTCAAGAATTTAATTCATTAATTCTGTTGGTAATAGGCACTTACCTAAAGCTAAAAGTTGTTTTGTGCCTCTAACAAGTGCATTCATTCAACCTTCTTTTAGATGTGAATGGTTTGCAGAAAACACTTGAGTTTTGCCACAGACTTGTCCCACTGCCTAGAACGCAACTAAATACATTTTCAAGCGCTTCCATACTTGAAAAACTGCTTTTAAACAGGAAATTATGAAATATTTACATACATATTTACAGTGTTTTATTCACACCGGATTAGTATTACCTGAGGTTATTTTTCCGGACCTTTTTACAAAAGGTAAAAGTCACCGTAATCTTTACTGACACTGTCCGTAATTATTACTGAGACTGTACATTCGGACAGGATTAAATCAATTAGAACCTCTGGTAATTACTTTACCTGACCTCTCCATGTTAAACTAGTCTCGTCCGAATAGGGCTTAAATCTTTCATTGTATATAGAATGCATTTGCAGCCTTTGCAGATATTCGCTATGGACCCTTTTCACATTTCCAGCCCAGGGTTCTCAGAAGCGGAAGTCATCACAGTTAGTAAACTTCTATAGCAGTGAACTTCTCTAGCAAAAGAAAGAAATCTATGATAGAGTTTCCACTGCTTTTATAAGAAATAAGATAGATGTAACTTTTGCAGTATTTGAAACACCCTCACAGCAGCGTTGATTTGTTGTTGTTTTTTGTCATTTACTAACTATGTAATATTACAAAATCTATAGTTATAAATGTGTATTAAATGTTATAAAAATGAATATATGAAAAACTTAACTAGACTTGCGATGTTGATAACTGTGAACTTTGAAAAAGGGTCCAGTCTCAGTTAGAGTTAGCCATGATGATTCCTTTTACTCGTTAATGAAAAGGTCCAAAACCACGAGGGTACCCTCTCCATAATGTGATTTATGTGATTGAGATGTCAAGTCCATCTTATAAAGAATTTTATACAAATTTGTATGCATTAAACATACAAAAAAAATTGTATAGGTAAATCTTTATAACGATTGAACAATTTAAATGATTGCATATTAAAAAAATTACAGTACTGCTTTTTATTAGACAGAGAGCATTTTACCATTAGTCAGACTGCTGCGCAGGAAATCCCTCTCACTCTCTAGATCTCTGCATTTGTCCTCAAGTACTTTGATTTTGGATTGCAAAAATATGTTTTCTTCCTTAATTTTCATTAAGGACACCTGCTGGGTTGGTGCAGGTGGTGTTGATGTTTCTGTTGAAACAAAACACATTTTAGTTATGTTAAGAGAACAGCCAAAGCTGATTGTATTAATTATTAGATTAAATAGGCTATGTCATATACAATTTCATAAAAAAGAGCATTTGTTGTTTTCAGCCTGCGAAAAACAAGTTTTAAAATGTAGAAATTGATAATCTAATGCGTGTAATCTAAATAACAGTAACCACAGTTTTCATTGTACTCATTAAACTGGTAACTTAATCAACCAGAAATTTGCCCAGCGCTGGTGGTTACCAGGATAACCGTTCCATAGCTCCATCTTCGGTCAGTGAATTAGAATTTAATCCAGCCCAGAGCTCTGATTCAGCCCATAGGCCACACCAAATAGCATGTAAAATAAGTTACAAAGTGCGTTCTAAAACACTAAACAATTCTGTTAATGATGTAACGTTAATGTTACCATACTTATTTGCGGTATTTTGAAGTGGGCACAATTAAATCACGTTAACAAAACCGCATGTTCATGCTAATACTGTGCAATTTTAAGAAAACATATGATGAAATACACAATTACCGGCTTCTTCGTCATTCTCGTCGATCAGACGTTGAGGTCGTGCCCTTTTCCGCGGAATTCTCTTCTCCATCGCCATGCTTTCTTCCGAGCTGGAACTGTATGTCATATGGTTGTCCAACCGTATTTGCGTATAACTCCCATCTCGGCTAATGAATTCAATCATTTGGTGTGACTCCCCTTCGTCTAGTTCATTACTCCAAAGTGAAATTATATTAATGGCTGGCTTTATCCCAGTTATTTTAAGATCTTCCAACATTTTTATAACGTTTTTATTTTTTACCCTGTCTTGCTTAAACTGTATACATGCCATGTTTTGTCCGCTAATTGGCTCTTAAATGAAACGGATCTTTTCAACCGGTTCGCAAATAGGACTGATTCGGAATGGGCAAAAAGATACAAATCCCTTTTAGGTATGTTTTTTAAGATTTAAATAATTTTGTAATCGTCCTGGGATCACATGCACTTTCCCTGGAATTTCAAAAGTAGCCCTTAAACAGTAAAGCTTCGAAATGTTAAGTTATTATAATACAATCACATAACCCGATTGTCCAATGAGGGTACTGCTTAAGGGTAGTACGTAACTTTTCCAAATAAGGACAAAAAGGCGCCTACTGAACCGGACGTAGGTTTTTTTTATATATATATTTGCTTGGTTGCAGGTTTTTGAACAACAAAAATGGCACTTGGTACGAAAGTTGTTTCACTTTGTGAGCAAACCAGCAGAAGAGGGACAAGAAGGTTAGTTGAATGGCTACAAAAACATAGACTCATCAAGTCAAGGATGAAATGCAGACTGTGTAAAAAAAAAATGAAATTCCAGAAGACACAAAAAGGCGATGGATACCAATGGTAAATGTAGAACAATATATATATAACAATATTATTAACATGCTAAATGTAATATTTTACGTTATTGAATTATATCTAAATTATGTTTATGGTGATTTCAGGGAATGTAAAAGACGAACACATAGTAATAAAGTGAAAAAGACATGCAGGGCGGGATCAATTTTTTGAGAAAAGCAAGGTGACCTTACAAAACTGGATGAAGTTCATATACCGGTAGGTAATAATAGACTGTAAAAAAAAGTTGCATGTTCTTATTCTTAAAAGCTGCTGTTTCAGTCTTACCAGTTAATTTCTCTCTCTCTCTCTCTCTCTCTCTCTCTCTCTCTCTCTCTCTTTGTGTGTGTGTGTGTGTGCATTTGAGCGAGAGAAAGTCTATTTTGTATTTTTGTGTCACATCAGCATCACTGATTATATGGGTTATATTTGCCTTTGTCGCAGCACTCTGATGTAGACATGGTTAATTCTTTTTTTTTTCTTTTTTTCAGATACTGTCAAGGACTAAGATTAAGGCAGGTCGACATGATGCAGGATGGCATAGCTGGAAGTTCAGCAACCCTGAGTAAAATGAGTCAAAAGCTCAGATTGGTCTGTAAAGATGCTTTAAAGAGATATAAAAAGAAGACTGGACAGAATATGGGTGGAAGAACAGAGTTCATTGTTATAGATGAAAGCAACTTCCGCCATAAAAGGAAGGTGGGACATATTGTATTATTATTATTCATTTTATGTTTAACAGTTAAAAATTTCACAGATGATGGCAACATAAAAAAGTAAAATATAGCTTTTAAACAAACTTCCATTTAAATGTGTGTAATAATTAAAAAATATTAAAATACATATGTACTGTAAAATATGTCCATGTTAAATTACAGTAAAATACTGGCAGCTTCATTTACCAGCATAACACTAATTCTACAGTGTACTGTAATCACAGTTTATTACTGTAAAAAGCATTACACTACTGTGCTGTATAGAATACAGTATAAGCTTTTACAATGACATTCTATTTTTAATTAATCTTATTAAATTCAATACAGTAACTCTCACATTTAGTAATTGACTAATTAAAACTTAAATAAAAAGTACACCCAATAATAAAAATATCCAGATCTGAATTACTTTCTTTCTTCTGTAGAGCTGTTGAATTTTCAAAATAATATCGCAGCTCTGTATGCCACTGCAAGTGAATGGGTGCCAGCACTCCAATGCTAAAAAATCATCATGATCAAGATTGAGGCTTAAAAACATTTACATTAATTTACAATGAGAAAGGAGTTATACAGTATTTTATAATGTTCTCACCCAAATACTTTTGAATTACTTCAGAATATATTTATTAAAGACTATTTGTATGTTTTTGAAGCTGTAGTTTTTGCAGGCATTCACTTGCATTAAATGGACGTGAAGACCTAATTCTTCTAAAAAGCTTAATTTGTGTTGAGCAAAAAAAGTAATACATGATGTACACTAGTAATACAATGAATGATTCCTTTAATGTACTCTGCCTTCAGTATCAATATATTATGAGCAATAGTAAACGAATTGAAGAACAAACCTGGCTGGAACTTGAAATGTTATTCAGTAAAATAGCACCCATGCATTTGATTTATTTATTTGTTTGTTCTTTTTTTTACTTACAGTATTTTTATTTTAATATTTAATTTTTTTCTCCAAAAGAATTTATTAAAAGCAACGTTTCGACCAACAGGTCTTCATCAGGCACAGTCATCAGGCACTGTGCCTGATGAAGACCCTGAGGGTCGAAACGTTGCTTTTAATAAATTCTTTTGGAGCAGTAATTTTCAGTGTGCGGACTTCACACTTCTTTATTTCTTTGTAAAACATAACATGTTATTATTTTACTGTGGTTTGGATGAAAGTTGAAAGTGTAGAATTTTTTTATTTTTTTTATTTTATTTTAAAGGACAACGCTTATGCAGCCAATCAGCAAAAAAAAGCAGTTATTAACAGTATTTTTGTATTTCTAGTATGGACGTGGGAGAGTAGGTGCAACATGGAAAAGGAAAAAGTGGGTGTTTGGCATGCTGGCCATTAAAGCTCAAAGACGACGACCAATTTTGCGACTCGTAGAACGCCGTTCAAGAAATCATCTCATTCCCATTATCAGAAGACATGTTCGCCCAGGATCCACAATTTTAAGTGATGAGTGGAGACCCTACAGGGCTTTGACAATGCTGGGCTACTCTCACTACTCTGTGAATCACAGCAGGTTCTTTGTTAACCCAAATCATGGAGGACACACACAACATCTTGAAAGGGCATGGTCTACATACAAAAGTCAGATCTGGAGATTGAGAGGCAACAAGACCGAGAAGCTCTTGAAGGAACACCTGGCCTGTATTGAATGGACTTATTGGATGGGGATGGAGCACAGATATGGTCCTCTGGGGCGTTTGATGAAGGATATTAGAAAGTATTACTGCATTTAAGACATTACATCAGATAATGTTATTCAAACATTGTTCAGTAAAGTCATTTGAGGATATGAAGCTAATAAAAAAATTTTGAACAGCCACTTGAGTCATAACTTTACTGAAATACAAAAACAATCACTCATTACTAATGGATCTGTTCCCTTTTTACTTTAGAATACTGTTCCAGGTTCTAGGTAATTCCCTCAGAGTTATGTAGTAATTCTTTATTAATTACTAATGGGTTCCCTATATTTTCACTTTAGAATACTGTTCCAGGTTCTAGGTAATTCCCTCAGAGTTATGTAGTAGTTCTTTATTAATTACTAATGGGTTCCCTATATTTTCACTTTAGAATACTGTTCCAGGTTCTAGGTAATTCCCTCAGAGTTATGTAGTAATTCTTTATTAATTACTAATGGGTTCCCTATATTTTCACTTTAGAATACTGTTCCAGGTTCTGTAATTCCCTCAGAGTTATGTAGTAATTCTTTATTAATTACTAATGGGTTCCCTATATTTTCACTTTAGAATACTGTTCCAGGTTCTAGGTAATTCCCTCAGAGTTATGTAGTAATTCTTTATTAATTACTAATGGGTTCCCTATATTTTCACTTTAGAATACTGTTCCAGGTTCTAGGTAATTCCCTCAGAGTTATGTAGTAGTTCTTTATTAATTACTAATGGGTTCCCTATATTTTCACTTTCCCTCAGTAATTCCTAAGTAGTTCCTTTCATAACTATGTAGTAATTCTTTGTTAAATATTCTAGGGTACCCCGTATTTTCACTTCCCCTCAGTCATTGCCTATTTTGAAATAATTGACCTAATAAAGACACACATAGGCCTACTGTATTGTATATACATGTATAAACCTACCTGAGGTAAGTTAGCTAATTGTGGCAAGGCACTTGGGGTTCCATTCCGAAGTTTATTTCTTCATAAAGACCTCACTCACGAAGCAGTTGGCCATACATGGGGGTTAGGGTAGTAGGGTAGTAGTTACTTAATAGTTATTTTTCTTGAACCTTAATTAGTAGATACTTATTAGCTGTTATTTAGGAGGCATGACTAAATTCAGTAGTTATTGATTAGTTAATTGTTACTTAACACAATAAAAAAAACGATATTACATACTGATTAGTTAACACATCTTCCTTAGTAGTTAATAGTAGTGACTGAAGTGTTCATAGATAAATACCTATTAGTTCTGCAATAATTCCTTATCAACTATGCATTAAGTAAGATACAGTATTCTAAAGTGTTACCGATATTATTAATGAAATTTGAGAGATTTCTGTCCCAGCATTGAAAGTCCGTTCATTTAAAACTTTGACACTTCAAAAAATTCTTTAAGGGCATATCGGATGTCCGTTTTCCACAAGTTGATATGATTCTTTAGGGTCTTAATGAAAAATCTGTAACATGGTTTGGTAAAAACAACCAGGGCCAGCTCCAGGCATGGGCAGGGGTGGGCTGAGCCCACCCAAATACAGTAACTGTCTTGCCAACCCAATCAGAATTAGATAAAGATTACGTTGTTATTTTTAATGCATAGATTAAAACTAATCTGAAGCCAACTGTATTTTGAGAAGTTTAACCTATAGCTTGAGACTGCTCAAACAATCATAAAATAACTCCAGAAAATTGCAGCATATTTCTTTTATTAGCTGAATGTAAGGCACATAGTCTGTTGCAGAAAAGCAGGGGCTGACAATGACTGAAAACGGACCGAAATATTTGCTCTATCACAGGGAGTACGTGAGTTATGAGGAGTTTAATACCTGAATATGTATCATGGCCTACCACTGAAATTACCTGTGCAGTAGAAAAATAAATAATGTGCGTTCATTGCATGGACGGCGCACGAGCATGCTTTCAGTAAGTGTCTAAAATGCATAGGCTATACAGTTGAAAGCTTACCCATTTTGACTTGCTGTTAATGTTGAATCTAAGAATTACTTTTCTATAGCAGCAGTTGGCTTGACTGTATTATCTCAAATTCTGTTGTTTTGAAATGAAAGTTGGGCTGTCATTAACATGATTCATGTAATTCATTATTATTGTGATGACAATAGCATTTTTCTGTCTTGCGCTTTCAAGATTTTAGGATAGCAGTCAAGAAACCTGCCCTGAAAACAACACCCTTTTACCCTGTCAAAAACAGCACTTTTTAGAGCAAGCCGTTTTATAGCATTTTCCTTTAAATGTTAATGAGCTCTGCTGACCCCGCCCCTCTCTTCCAGCTGCTCTCACAGAGACTGTTGCAATGGCGGACTGTTGACAGTCACTCAGGGCGGGTCTATGGTAATACGCCAGTCCAGTCTGTGCTGAAACGCCACTGTCAATCAAAATATCATGGGAGGGGCCTGTCTGTGTGATGTCACAAAATCAGGCATCTGAGATCGGCTCAATTTGAGAAAGGGGTAAAAAATTTTGAATATTAAAAAATAAACTCTGGGTGGATTTTTATCATTATAGGTTGGTTGTGTGCACACACTGCCAACACACATTTCAGTTCAAACAACTAGTTAAAGTGCATGTAGCATCCAATGTTCACTTTACAAATATTGTACACATACAAGATTCAAATTGAGCAGCTTAATCAAAGTTTTCTGATGAAATTGGGTCACTTTATATGATGAAAATATTCACTTTAAGCTTTTATTCATATATAAACATTGATCAATGCACATACATTGAGCAACAAATATGGTCAGTGACTGCTCAAACAAGCTTGATTGATGCAAATGTTCAGTAAATATTTAAATGTAATAAAAAAAGGCATTAAAGTAGAGAGGGAGATTATATAGGAGATTGCATATTGTTGTGTTACAGCTAACAATAACTGGATTTAATTTAATTTTTGTCTGAAACTTTTGACCAGTGTAACATGTCTTTATGATCAATTACAGTAACTCAAATCTCATCACAAAAAAAAATCTAGAGTAGTCATCCGAGGTCTGATTTGAGAGCAGTCTGACTGTTCCCAGCACAGCTGATTTGCAAGGGAAGGGGTTTGTGTCTGTGTCAGCACTAGACAATAGTTTGAACCTGTCCTTTTTAAGTCACAACAACAACATAAAAGCAAGAAGATTTAAATTGTCAACCCTATCACTGTGGGCAACTCACTCAGCTTTATCTGCATGACACTACAGTTACCCTCCACACACACACACACACACAGCAGTTCTGATGCAGCAGAGGCTGCCTGGGGGTCAGGAAGAGGAGCGTGATGGATACAGTTGAGTGCACATCATATCAGAAATATTGTGACTATTCTGAGATTCTGCTGTTAATTGGAAATTATTTATTTCTGTGACAGTGATTAAATAGCATCCTTGTATTGTTGAGGACAGCAACATACTTCATTTCATATAATTCATATTCAAAAGCAAAGAATGTGCACCAGGTGACATTGGTTATAATAACATTGCACATTAAACTGAAATTTACCATTTGTGACCCTGGACCACAAAACAAGTCATAAGGGTCAATTTTTTTAAATGTTTTATTTATACATCATCTGAAAGCTAAATCATCTTTCCATTGTTGTATGGTTTGTTAGGAGGACAATATTTGGCCGAGATACAACTTTTTGAAAATATGGAATCTGAGGGTGCAAAAAAATCTAAATATTGAGAAAATCGCTTTTGAAGTTGTCCAAATGATGTTCTTAGCAATGCATATTACTAATCAAAAATTATGTTTATGTTTTAAATTTACAAAATATCTTCATGTAACATGATCTTTATTTAATATCCTAATGATTTTTGGCATAAAAGTCAAATGTATAATTTTGACCCATAAAATGTATTTTTGGCTATTGATACAAATATACCCCAGAGACTCAAGACTGCTTTTGTGCTCCAGTGTCACATTTAGGCTATAATGTTATCAGAGGAATAATGAGAGATATAAGAACTTTCATAAAATGCATAATTTGATAACTTTCAAAGATTCAAAAGTTAGAACATTGCATTTATGTAAACCTTTTTGACTCATTGGAAACTGCAGACTTTGTTCCAATTAAATACATCCCAACAATATATCAGAACTATATCAATAAATTTGATTGGTTTATTTTTTTCTTATTGTTTGTGCCAATTTCAATATTTTTACATTCAGATTACTTCAGATGACATCTACTGGCCACAAGTTTCTTTAAAATTTTTATGATTTTTTTTTAGGATTTTTATTTCCCAAAAATCATGACAACAAAGTGAAAATAAAGGTTTGGGCCCAAAAACAAAAGTCAAATAAACAAACA
Source organism: Carassius carassius (assembly GCF_963082965.1). Classification (NCBI taxonomy): domain Eukaryota; kingdom Metazoa; phylum Chordata; class Actinopteri; order Cypriniformes; family Cyprinidae; genus Carassius; species Carassius carassius. The sequence goes on along the minus strand of NC_081766.1, from coordinate 32,088,762 downwards.
GTAACTAAAGCTCTAAACAAAAAATACAACTAACTCTTACAAAGAAACAACGGGGACTTATATATTGGCTGATCAGACCAATTTTAACACACAGGGGAAGACTAACAACAACAACACTACTAAACAAGCTACAAATAACAGCAAAATCTACATAAAACTTATTCCAAAAGTAATAAACATTTAATTAATCTTAATTCAACAAAAGTACTCAATATAATATAAATCCAAACCCCAGAATATCTAAGCAGAGAATGAGCTATCCCCCAGGACATAAACAATGGTAGTGTCCAATTAGGCCACCTCCCCTATAAAACTGCTCCTGCTCCAACCGCCACCCCTTTAAGCCAGCCAACTTCCTGGATCTCTCCCGGGTGTGGAATCCTACACTGGTAAGCTCAGAAACAAATAATTACACAAACAAAATGACAAAAGTAACTAATGGTGAGCGCTCCCAAAACTATACTTCTGTATGGTCAACTAAATAAAATACAATGTACGTGAAATGACCTTTGTGTCCTGTGAGTTATTTTTAACTAAATAAATGTTTGCAACAAATGTGAATGAAAAATGCATACAAACTAATCCTAAAGAAAAACAGCACAAACTAAGTACATGAGGTTACCGCTCTTAAACTGGTTGTGAGGCCATGGCTTTGGCCTTCACAAACAGTCTTAATAAAAGTTTCAAAATGAATTTCTGTTTTTATCCTGCTCATTATGAAAAAATGGATATAATTTTGTGATGCCTAAAATCATGCATTTAAAACTGATAGAACAAAGTTTAGTTTTTACACTGTTAGACAAAGTAGTTCAGAATTAACATTTTATCAGTAAATTTGATCAACTTAACTTTTATCAGTTTTTGGACATATTATGAAAATAATTATCAGCTTATCTGTTTCGATCATGTCTAACGGGGATTTCTAATTTAAGTTTTACCAATGAAAATACAGCATTTGTATGTGGTACCAACACTTTGGCTTTGAGGAAAAGGTATAAAACTTTGGTTGACCTTTTCCATTGAACCAGATGTGCAAGATCAGTCAAGAATTGAAATAGCCTTGTATTGTCATCTAATGTTTTTAATGTTCTTTTATGAAACTATCACAAACATTAAATGACAATGCAAGACCTCGGTCTCATATGGTTGAATGACATGGTGTCTTGACCAGCACTGCCATTCCTCGCCTGAATAATGATGGATGAAGCGTCAAAGCAGGAGGAATTGTGTCAGGAAGCACATCTGACCTCTCTTTGGCCCTTGTGTTATAGTCAGGCAGACTGATCATAACATAAAGTGACTACAAAGTCAGTTGGACTCATTTATCTAGAGTATTTATTAGACAATTGCCAAAACCCAAAACAAAAGGAAGATTAACTACAATGAAACATAATTTGCAGGAAGATCAACAAGCATGGTGGCTGCCTCGAACCCAAGTCATCTCCCTCTCTCCATGGAGTGCCTCTGCTTTTAAAGGGTGTCTCTCCACCCACTCGTTACAAATCACACCTGCACACAATAACACATGAATACATATTGCCACATAGCCAAACAATTAATAGAGGAAAACAAGAGCCACCACAGGTAGTGGAGGGACATAACACACCCCCACACCAAAATGGTGACTCCAGTCTCCATAATCAAAATATAAACAAGAAACATAATTAAAAAAAAAAAATTGCGACCATACGTTACCAATTAACGGTAAACAGAAATACTGGACTAAGGTACTCTAGACGTCTCTGCCAAGACGTTATCAGTACCATGGATATGCTTGACCTCAATGTTAAAAGGCTGCAAGATCAAACTCCAACGCATCAGATGTTGATTGGCATTTCTCATCCGGCTTAGGAACTTCAGGGGGTCATGATCACTATAAACGATCGTTCTACCTGATGCACCCAGATATACTTCAAAGTGTTGGACAGCAAGAACCAGGGCCAGTGTCTCCTTTTCGATGGTGGAGTACCACCGTTGATGTTGATTAAACTTCTTAGAGAAGTAGCAAACGGGGTGATGGACGTGCTCCACTCCTTCTTGGAGGAGAACAGCGCCAGCACCTTGATCACTCGCGTCAACCATTAAAAAGAAAGGGTTCGCAAAGTCAGGTGCAGCCAACACAGGAGCTGAAATAAGCAATGCCTTTGCATTTTCAAAGGCACTTTGACACTGGTCAGACCACTGATATACCACCTTTGGACTAAGTAAATTAGTCAATGGAGCTACTACAGATGAGAAATTCTTGCAAAACGCTCGGTAGTAGCCCACCATACCAAGAAATCTGCGTAACTCACGACGATCAGCAGGAGGAGGAAAACTACAAATAGCTGAAACTTTGGCATCCAAAGCACGCACTTGACCACCTCCTACTACTCTACCCAAATAAGTGACTGTTGCTTTACCGATCTCGCATTTAGCCAAATTGATAGTCAAATTGGCTGAGGACAGTCGACAAAATAGCTCTCGGATCTGCTGAACATGTTCTGGCCATGACGCACTATAAAGGACCACATCGTCCAAATAGGCCTCACAGCCAGACAGCACTGTATTTATTAATCGCTGGAACGTTGCAGGAGCATTGCGCATTCCAAAAGCCATAACGTGATAATTCAGGAAGTCGTCGGGGGTAACAAATGCAGATATTTCTCTTGCACGACTGGTGAGGGGAATCTGCCAATAGCCTTTCAGCAAGTCAAACTTGCTAACAAAAACTGCAGAACCCACCTGATCAATACAATCATTCAACCTGGGCAACGGGTAACAATCAGGTCTAGTAACTGCGTTAACACGCCGATAATCAGTACAAAACCGAAACGTTCCATCAGGCTTTGCCACCAATAGACATGGAGAACTCCATGGACTCCTGCTAGGTTCCGCAATGTTATTTTCAAGAATGTACTCTACTTCTTTCTTTAACACGGCACGTTTCAAAGGGTTTACCCTGTACGGATGTTGCTTGATTGGTGTTGTTGTTCCCACATCAATGTCATGCTCAATAAGGTGAGTTTGTTTTGGAACATCATTAAACAACTATGGAAATTGGCGAACAACGTCCAAAATGTCAGTCTTCTCAAAATCGGTGAGGTGTGGGAGGTGATCAGCTAAAACTGAGAGCATTTTAGTGTTGTTAAGACGACCCTCAATTAGAGCATGAGATGGATTACTTTCAGTTTCATCACTCTCTTCCACCACAACAGACAACAGCATGGACTTATCACTCGTAGGCCTCGACAAATCCGACCCCAGCTCAGCTGGAGATGAACCTAGGCAAACAGAAGCACGCTCAAAATAAGGCTTCAACATATTAATGTGACACAGGCGCTTCTGCTGCCGTCGATCTGGAGTGGCTATTACATAATCGCGGTCAGAAACTTTATGCATTACCAGATATGGACCAGTAAAACGAGCTTGTAGAGCAGATCCAGGAATGGGGAGTAACATAAGTACTTTATCACCCACCTCAAAATGTCGATCTGTGGTCTTACGATCATACCAAATTTTCATCTTGTCTTGTGCTCTCTCAAGATTTTCATGGGCTAACTCACGGGCTCTGTGTAAACGAGAACGTGAATGTAACACATAACTCAGAATGTCTTTTGCAGGAAGTTCATTTAAAAACTGATCTTTTAATACAGCCAATGGACCTCGTGGGGTATGTGCAAAAACAAGATCAGCAGGACTAAATCCAAGTGACTCCTGTCTCACCTCTCTACAGGCAAACAGCAGCCAGGGAACTGCATCTGCCCAATCCTTACCAGTCTCAAGGCAATATGCACGCAACATGCTCTTCAACGTTTGATGATAGCGTTCCAGCGCCCCCTGGCTTTCCGGATGATAGGCACTGGAAACATTATGTTGTATGCTGAGCTGTTTCAAAACACGGGTGAACACACGAGACATGAAATTCGATCCACGATCAGTCTGAATGATCTTTGGCAGACCAAACACAGAGAAAAACTTTAACAACTCCTTTAAGACCACCTTGGCAGAAATTTTTCGCAGAGGAATAGCCTCCGGAAAACGAGTAGCTGCACACATCATTGTTAACAGATATTGATATCCACTCGTGGAACGCACAAGTGGACCAACAATATCAACAATGACATGATCAAATGATGGAGCCAACACAGGAATGGGATATAGAGGAGCAGGAGGGATTTTCTGGTTGGGTTTGCCAACCACCTGGCAGACCTTACAAGTTTTACAAAAATTAGCTACATCCCGCTTCAACCCTGGCCAGTAAAAATGTTTACTAACACGGTTTAGTGTTTTAGCGACTCCCATATGACCAGCTACGCAGTCATGAGCTACACTCAAGATTTTATCTCTGTACTCAACGGGTACTACAATCTGATAAACAGAGTTACCATGGTCTGACACATTGTAAGGCCTCCATTTCCTCATTAAAACTCCATCCTGAAAGAAAAAACATTGTAGTTCCTCATCAACGTTAATATCAGATGAGGCAGAGCGGAATAAAGAGACCAACGACACATCAGCTTTTTGAGCAGCAATCAACTTTGTGCGTGACAAGCACGCAGGCTCCGTCATGATTTGATTCATTTTCTTATCAGGCCTAGATAGATCAATAGCCGATGACTCAGGAAACGTCTCAGACTCAAGATTCACAAAGAAAGAATCGGATAGTTCATATTCAACAGGAGAAATAGAGCGCCCTCCTTTCCTCGACATAGCACGAGTAATCGCGCATGCAGGAAAAACATCAGGATTTTTTTCTACACACTCATGGTCGGCTATATTAGGCACGGTAACAACTTGAGAGAGAATTTCCGAACTAACTCGGTTCCACACATTACCACCTGCTAAATCATTGCCCAAAATAAAAGACACGCCAGGAATGGGCAGAGATTCCCGAACACCAACCGCAACACGGCCGGTGACTACGCTAGATTTGAACAAGATTTGGTGAAGTTGAACAACAGTAAAGCCCATCTCAAAGCCACGAACTAATACACTGGTGCCACTTTTTGTTGTCTCAGACAAAGGCAAAACTCCTTTCAAAATGAATGATTGTGCAGCACCAGTGTCACGCAAAATGCGTACAGGAATTAAATTATCATCATCAGGCAACGAGACAAAACCATCACGAAGGAAAGGTTCATAGCCAGTCTTTACATCGCTTGAAAATTCAAGACAGGGCGAAGTAAAATGTGGAGACGCTTTAATCAACCCAAAGCCTTTTGCAGCTTGTTTTTTTTTTCAGCACTGGACAGTCTGCTGGACCAAGTGCCCAGGCTTCTTACAATAAAAACAAGCTTGCTCTGGACTACTGGAAGAATGGACGGCAGCATAGCTATGTTTTGGAGATAAACCTCCAGACTTATATCTATCTTTAAAGATACGATGGGTCAAAACAAATTCATCTGCCAAAACAGCAGCTTCATGCAGAGAACTGACTTTGTTCATTTAGGTAAGTAGCTACAACATCAGGCAAACAGTTTATAAATTCCTCCACCAGAATCAAAGCTCGCAACTTCGCCTGGCTGTCTACCTCACTTGACGAACACCATCGATCAAATAAAGCCTCTTTCTCACGAGCAAACTCGATATAAGTCTGATCTTCAGTTTTCTCACATCGACGAAATCGCTGTCGATAAGCTTCTGGGACTAGTTGGTAACAACAAAGAATAGCGGCTTTAACCACATCATAGTCTTTACTTTGCTCCAGTGAAAGTGAAGAATACACTTTTTGTGCCCTGCCAGTTAAAACTGACTGAATTAATAAAGTCCAAACACCTTTCGACCAATTTAAAGTAGATGCAACTTTCTCAAAATGCGGAAAAAATTTCTCTACATCTTTCTCGATGAACGGTGGTACAAGCCTAATGTTTTTACTCACGTCAAAAGACCCGGTGTAACTGAGATCAATATTTTCCTGTCTAGCTCTTAACTCTAAGCGTTTCATTTCTAACTCATTCTCAGAAACTTTTAAACGCAACGCTTCTCTCTCATTGTCTAACTCTCTCTCTCGAATAGAAAGCTCTTTCAACCGGATAGAATCTCTCATATCAACAGGAGGCAAAACCCTCTTCTCTACCAAAACTGGTAGCAGAACAGTTTTAATGCTATCTTTAAGGCGTTTTTCGGAAGCAGACAACTCAATTTCATAATAAGTTGCCAATTCCAAAAGTTGATCTTTTTTAAGATTATTAAACGCCTCTACAGAAGGTTTTTCAGCAAACTCTTGAACTGTAGACATGACTAAACCAAATATTTTGAAACCCAAAATAAGCAAAACAAAAAAAAACTACAGGCTGCTAACCCCAAAATGACCACAACGTTTAACATAACACCACCACGCCACAATACTGACAAGTTGAGGGAAAGTTAGACACATGAATGGGCTAAAACACCTCCACCCGCTTAAACACTACTTCCTGCAGTGCACTATTAAATCACTAAAGCGACAGAAAAACTAAGTGAGTACCAAAGGACTGGGAGATTCACTGCTACACACCAATCCCTACTTACCTATCAAAAAAAAAAACTAAACTTAGCCTTACTAGTCTTCAGTGGATCCCCCTACCCGGTGTACATTAAACGTTAAACTCGTGAGGATGTAGCAGACCGATTACGCAGTCTATCACAACCCCCGAAACGTACCGACTAAGGATACCACCAAAAATAATAAAACTAAAATAATAAAGTGGCAGACTCAGTGTCTGCCCGACGACTTGCTTATTGAGGTGCACGCTCCTCTACCCAGAAAAGGGTACCAAAAGGGTACCCTCTACCAAAACCCAAAACAAAAGGAAGATTAACTACAATGAAACATAATTTGCAGGAAGATCAACAAACATGGTCGCTGCCTCGAACCCAAGTCATCTCCCTCTCTCCATGGAGTGCCTCTGCTTTTAAAGGGTGTCTCTCCACCCACTCGTTACAAATCACACCTGCACACAATAACACATGAATACATATTGCCACATAGCCAAACAATTAATAGAGGAAAACAGAGCCACCACAGGTAGTGGAGGGACATAACACCTTGTCACCTGATAAGGCTTCGCTGTTTTTATATTATGTGTTTCATGTGGCACAGGACTATAAAACAATCCCTCTTTTTACACTGCAACAACAATGTCTGCCTATAAAGAATAAGACCAGGACAAACAAACCATTAGGAACCAGGAGTGAATGTGTGAGTTTACCAAATGTTTAAGCCAAAATGAGCACTTGTGTTGAAACAAGAACAGTTCAGTTTGTCTATTTCCTAATGTCAGCCGGTCATCAGTGCATAACAGAAACCGATTAACGAACCATACTGCAAAAAAAAAAGCAAAAAAAAAAAAACAATGCATTTAACCCAGTTGAACTATTATTGTCCCTAGTGAATAACAGCTGTGGTCTGTGTTGTAAAATGCAGGGTTGGGTTCATCAGCAGGTCTCCGGTTTATTGGCCATCTCCAATTATGGTTGATAATTTAATGTTCTGGCCAATAACTGATAAATGGCTGATGTTAACACTAAAACACTAAACACTAAAATCAGTCATTTTAAATGTTCATAGACAACATTATATGAAAATAAAATACTCATTTTGAGATGTGCTAAAGATTAAATTTAACAGTGTTATTGAATTATTAGCATTTTTAAAGATTTACTTTAAGTGAACGTTACATGATGGCAAAGGAATGCTAGAAATTAATTGTGCACAATTAAATAACAATATTGTCTGAAAAAATTATAAATAAAAATTTTGGCCAGCGACTGTTATATTTTAAATAGCTTCTTTTCCAAAGTGTTCTTGCTTGTATTGCTGAATTGCACTAATAGGAAGTTTTCCAAAAGGTCTTTGGTAATTACTGCCGTAAAGCATTTGTCTAAGTGCAGGATTTAGTTGAAGGTTAAATTAAAGCCATTTACTCCAGCTGAATGTATGGCAAGGTCAACACTCTAATCAGGGCTTCGGTCACACAAAGGCCAGTTTTTGACTCTAATAAATGAGCCCAGCACTCCCACGATCCCACCCCGCTGCAGTCTGCTGACCGTATCTCGGGGTCGCCCTCTTATTTTCCAGTCACTTTTATAACTGAACAGTAAACTTCCAGTGGCTTAATGATGATGACTTCTTCATCTGCCCAACTACTCCTTTTGTTGATCCTCCTAGGGCTCCACCCCCTTAAACCCTGGCTAACCTTGGCCCACCACTCCCCCTGTCCACTGTTGGACTAATCCTCTCCCCAGGCTGTCGCCTCCACCCCCCACAAGCCAATCCCTGATTGACCAGTCAGGGATTTCTTTCTCTCTGCCGATTTCAGCTTTGGCTTTCAGCTCGCCGTGTTGCCTCCCCCAAATCCTCACATAAACCCCCCAAGTGGCGTGTGGCCAAGTAGCGGGGGTTATCTCCATGGCCAGTGTTGGGGAGTAACTAGTTACATGTAACGGCGTTACGTAATTTAATTACAAAATAAATGTAACAGTAATCAGTTACAGTTACTAAGAAAAAATGAGTAATTAAATTACAGTTACTTATGAAAATTGTAACGATTACAAAGAGGATTACATTTGAATATTTACACACATCCACATACAGCTTATTTCTTTCCCAAATTGCACTGAGACATATGGCCCATAATCTCCGAGACGCGGAAAACACATTCGTAGAATCCAGTCATAAAAATGGAATTCAGCCTATAACGCGGACGCAATATGCCACATTTTGGACGAATAAATCAAAAGTAGGTCAGTACACTTGAATCAAAACCCGATATGGACTGATGTCTGTGAATATTAAGCCGCAAAAAGACTGAATATGAATCCTATACGTTCTGCGTGTCTGTGGAAATCAGGCGCTGACTGGACATCGGGAGAACCGGGACTGTTCCCGGTGGCCTGGCAGACGATTTGGCCTTCTACTTTAATATTGTTATTGTATAATTGCAGGCCGAATATACTAAAGCGATTATTTCCGAATCCGCCATTCGATAATTAAATCTCTAATAAATCATGAATCGGTTAGTCGTGACTGGCAATGGTTGGGCGCACGCGCTCTCCGCGCCTCCGCCGAACGGTTTGGATCAGACTCCGAGTAATCAATGCGAGAGAGAGAGACCGGAGTGAACTGTAGCGCACAGCTGGAGCAGAGAAGCGACTCTTCTGTTCAGGGTTTCAGGTGCAGGTCAGTTTCATCTGTAAATATGCTAATGTAGTTTTGTCTTTGTTTACTTAGTCAAGCAGCAGCAGCACATTGCTCGCAATCACTCAAAATACTGTATAAACGACGTCATTATTATCTATTGTAATGTTACAGTAGTAAGTTAGCAGACAATCATCATATTTTATCATAGGTTTAGGGGGAGCTAGTGGATACAAAAACACAACCCTTAGGAAAATTAATATAGCCTATGGTATGGCACTAACCGTGGTTTATGGAATTTGTAGTAAAAAAAAATACAAGTGGTAATTCATTTGCCAAAAAAACAAAATTGCACTTACAAAACATGGTAAAAGTCAAATAAAAATCTTCAGTATTAAAGTCATGAGAGAGATGGGTGGATAATGGAAGTGAAGGTGCAGTTCAGGAGAGAACTCTTAATTACGTTGCATGTCCCCAACCTAAGGATTCAAATCTTTTTTATGTCAGGTCCAAAAAAAAATAGGGTTGTCCATGTTTCAGAATGGGTTGTGGGAGTATGAGTGTGAGATTTCCCAGCCTATTTTTTTCCCCAGTCCGCCCCTCATGGAAATTAATCTCTAAAACAGTCACTCCATGAGCATTTTTTACTTATTTTGAGAAACTATCATCATATCATATACAAAGAGACAGCAGTGTTTCAGAAAGACACCAATGTTTCAGGAGTTTAGTACACAAAATAGGACACATGCTTATTAGATAACCGTATTTGAGTTGATGTATATGCTTTTATTTTTTTATTAACTATTTTTCCCCAAACCATTGTTAGATGCAGTTAGATGCCTGTAGTTATGCAAAGATTTGGTTTCAAAAACAGTATCTATAAACTATTTCTATTGATTTTAAATCTGCTTTGAACTTCAAATCAATCTCTAAGTAAAAGGCAGTACTAAAGTCTGATTGTGTGGTGGATGTGTTCAAATGTGATCATCTTAATTCAGGTGATGAAGAATGATGAAAGTCTGACAGTATTGAGCACTACTGTAAGGTTAAACCTGCATGGTGTAAAATGGTTGAAGATGATTAACAGTTGCAAATTAACATTCATTAGAAATTTATAAAAGTAATCAAAATGTACTCAAAAGTAATTAGTTACATTACTTTATTAAAGTAATTAAAAAAGTTACACTACTATTACATTTTAAATAGGGTAACTTGTAATCTGTAATCTATTACATTTCCAAAGTAACCTTCCCAACACTGTCCATGGCCCTGGTTCATATTCGCCTCACCGGAAAAGCCCAGATTTGCACTTCAGGACCCCCGCAGGAAGTCTGTGAGAGGCCTTTAATAGGCAAATGAGTGCAGGGCTTAGGGAACAACAACCTGCCGGCGGTGTGACAAGCGGCGTGCAACCTCACGCCCGGAATAGTGGTCAGGGAGACCGAACATGATGGGGAAGCATTGGCTTTCACGTGATGGTGACATCATCAGGCTATGTTGTAAATGGCCTGTGTTAAAGTAGATTTGTTTTTTCTGACGCTGAGTAGATAGCTCCTGAAGACCTCAATGAGGTGTGGCAATTGCCACCTCGATCTATCCCTCCTACGCAGCTGATGCTCATTTGTCACTGCGTTAAAATCACGTTCTCCTCTCACCTTATCTATGTGATTCTTAGCTGTTGTTGTTTTTACAAGCATGCAAGGATGAGGATTTCATCGCACTTCTAAAAACACACACTCGATAAAACAATCAAGCAGTTCTTATAAAGAAGCTAAAGCCACTCTTTTCAAAGCTTACTTGTCTCAATAATTGTGCACTGGTTTACCCCAGCCTGGGATTCAGTTTTTCCCAAATTTAGATTGAGTTGCTCCATTTGGATTAAATTTGTGGCATTTGATCAGAATTGCGTGTTTCCCCATAAAAAAGTAGAGAACTAGAGTCACACTTCTCACAGCTTGCATTTTACATTAATTGTTTCTGCTTATTTTTTTCCCCCTACATGTTTGTTGGCCCAGATTCAAAGTATATTTGGATTTAGTTTGTCCCATTGGATTTTGATTGAGCACTTTCTAAGCAATGTCGGGAAGACTTGTACATTCTGAACTCAACTTATGCTCTGTCTGGTTTGCCCAAAACTATAATTTTGTTGGCCCAAATTTGGATTAAGTAGCCTCACTTGTATTGTTTTTTTTCTTATTGGGTCTGGATTGCTTTTCTCCAGAAAGAAGCCAAGAATAAGTTACATTTCCAAAAACTCTAATGCTGTACTGTATGACTCTGCAAAACACTGGCCTTTTGTTGGTCCAAAGATTCACCAAGTTGTATTGGTCTCACTGGATCTAAACAATGATGCTTTCTGTCTGGAATCAGGCAGTTTTTCTGTACCTCAAGAGAATGGAGCACTTCTCAAAAGGAAGTAGGGAATAAAACAAAGCAGATCTCCTAAAGATGTTGAAAGAGCCACAACCACACGACACATCTATTCTCAGGTGGCAGTGGAAAAGATACTTCCCATTGTCAGTGCCCAGGGCTGGAGACTCAAAGCAGTGCTGAAGGATGGGCAAGAGGAGGTCCAGCTCACTCACTGATTCTTTTGTTTTACCCACAAGCTCAATTGAGCAAAGAAACCCTCCGCTTTGCTCTCTTTCTCTTTTTCCAATGACCCATTAAGGTCTGATAGTGTTAAAGCCAGAGACTTGAATCGCCATTTAGGTTACCCAGAAAATTGAACTGCAGCATTCCATATGCATTTTTTCTACAATCTTAAAAGACAAAGAGTATCTCAAAAAGTATTTTCCACAAACAAAGGTACTTTTTTTGCTAAAATATCAAGCTTTTGTCGAACACAAATCCTTAAAGTCTTAAAATGTTGTCCTTACACATTGTGTGGTCCAAATGGTATCTGAAGGAGAAACCTTGCAATTAAAATAAACAATGTTTAGACAAAGCCCCCAGATTAGCAGGAATGACTGCATTAATGACTCTGGGAGGCTAATAAAGCCCTCTGTGGGCGGGAGGTCATTGTTTAAAGCTGACTCCCATACTGCTTTAGCCCATATCTGCTAATTCTTATTAGGGTGAGAAGACGTATATGGCTCGATTTGGACCAACAGGTTTTTTTTGTGTGTTTTAGTTTTTTTTAGTTTTTTGTCTGCAAAAGTAGAATAAACTACTGATTTCCTGTACAACCTGATCAAAAATGACTTCCTTACTCTTCAGTCTACAGACAAAAAAAGAATAATAATAATGTTGAATAAGACAATTTTTATCAATTTGTGTTATTTAAATGTTTTTCAATTTTCTCACCAAGCACATGCCTGTAATGCATTGTTTCATTGACATGGCTGTTTTGTTGTTTGCTTGACAAATTCAATGTGTCTTTAACTTTGACAAATGCATTTCACTTTTGCAGTTCTCAGCACACTCTTTGAACCATTGCATCAAGTCAACTTTTTTTCCCTGGACAAGGCTGTTATCAATTATTAACAAATCCTACTACTCGCTGTAGACAATATTGGATCTTGGGTGTGTTGATTAAATCTAATGTGTATATTTACCCTCTAAAGTCATCTGATAGGGTTGAGCTGATGAAACTTAAGGTAACATTTTATGCCAGAATAGAGTGAGATTATTACTATTTTTGGATTTTGGATACATAATGAGTCATAATGAATGGTAACAGTTCACAAATAGAATAGTACTGGTTTATTTAAATACAGTTCCTGTTTTCCAAGGTCCTGAAACAACAGGGTCAACTGAGTTACAATATTTTGCCATTATCTTGATAGATAAGAAGAGACATGTAGTCATTGTTCGAGAACCTGGAGCACCAGGGGAACCCGATCCACCTGTATTTGCATTCAAATCTTTTTCACTTCCTCTGAATCACTTCTCCGCGGCACGCTGTAGGAAATGATCAATCCAATAAAATGCAAAACGTCAATCTCCTATCAAGTTGTTTAGACCAGATGAGTCCCTGACACTTGGCTATTTACAATGGGCCTAAATTCTCATTTTATTGTCAACCTCCAGCGACAACAGACAAAATGTGGCCCCACATTCTTTAGCAAGAATCCCTAGTTTGCCACTGGTGTGCCCTATCAGTAAAATGGCCCCAGTAAAATGGGGAGCAGCAGAAGGGAAGGAAAATTATCCTTCGCCTTACGTCGTACCCCCATCTGCGAGCGTGGCACTTAGGGGTCTCCAGTGTCACGTTAAGAGAGGGGCATCTGTGCATAGTGCTTGGCAAACGCAGCACGCGTCTGGCGTGCGGAGGTGCCTTGTCTCTTGTGCCTTGTCTATTGTGCCATGCCTGGTGGTATGGTCCTTTCCCCAACAGCATCTGTCACCTTAGGGGGTCAGCAAGGGTCAAGATGAATGAATCCTGAGAGAATGCCCCTCTCACACCACAGAGCAAATGGCCGAGAAGAGGGAGGGGGCAAGAGGAATGGGGGGAGGGCCTGCTGTTTGTGTATGTGAGTGCTGGAGGGTTTGTGTATCCAGAGCCACTGAGTACAGGACAGAGAAGGTGGCTCCGCTGGAGTTCCTGAAATCAGGCATTGCTGCCCCAACTCTGGACTATCATGACCAGGGAGCTGTTAGCTCGCAACAGGGAAAAGGAATACTGTCACGTCGCGCTCAGCCTTGACGCTGATTTTGGATATCAGAAGGACGTTTGCTATGGAAATAGGCTGTTTGTGTTTTAGTTGCTTTAAGGTCTTCAGAGGGATTTGAGGCACACTCCCCACCCTGGCTGCTTATGAAAGGTACAGAAGCGTCATCTTAGTTTCTTTGACACTCACCGGCTCCTGCTAATACGGTGTCAATGGCCATGGCTCTTAGCACCCCATTTATTTAAAGATATTTGCATTGGCTAATTTCTGTCCCATCCCCCTGCTTGAAGTTTTGCTCTTTAAACTCTCTTTCCTGTCTCTGAATGTAAAAAAAAACTAAGTGTGAATTGGTCAGTGATGGATGCAGAGCCAAAACCTATTTAACAGTGTTACTACTCTTTTTGTTCAGATGTACCTAAATGCAGGAATTGTTGAAATCATGCATTGTGTGTTGTTAGTCTAAATCTTTGTAACTTATAAAGGAGCTGTTCTTATAAATTCCACCAGACATTTTCTTGTGAAACAAATGTTGAATTTGTTCCCTGAAAGTGCATTGAAAGCAAGTTGTCTTCACCCACTGTGATCAGTTTCATGTATTTATGCAGATAAGGAAGGAAACAAAAGAGGGAGTGGATTGAGAGAAAGACAGAAAGGTATTTAGTGGTACAGTGCAGTGTGTGACTGTAACCACATTTACTGCAACGTGGCAGATTTCATCTAAACCTTTTATTTGGCATTTCATTTAGAAATATAACATCACTCTATAAATACGGCAATTTTACTAGAATAAGAAATCAAAATATCTGCATTCTGAAAATATCCATACAATTGCAAGGCATAAATATATTTACCATGTTTTTCAGTTTTATAAACCAAATCTCTCAACCAGCTAAGTGCATCCTTGCTAAATGTTTTGTCCTGGTTGCTATTAATTAAAGCATGTTTTATATGGACATATTCAAAATCTACTTTACAAAGGTAGGTCAACAAATGAATGCATCAGACTGCATGTGGCACCCAAACAGTGACTGAAATCTCCACATGTTGCGTCTATTGGGCAACGTAAGTGTAAAATTGTTAATCTGAGACAAAACAAACATTACCCGCAAATCAAACAAACTTGTAGCTTTACCTAATTATCTATGTCTGTGGTTTGGTTTGTTTTGGCTACTTAAAGTGTTGTGTTTCCCTTCTTGACTATTTCAGGATCCCCTAGTTTATATTTGTACAGCTTTTGGTTTCTTTAGTTGGGTTTGGACATCCTTGAACACACCATTTGCGTCAAACCAAGTCCTTGCTTGTCGGTACACTTGTTTTGTTTGGTGAAAGAAGCATGTTCATTGCCTACTAGTGTCATATTGAAGCTTCATTGATTGATTTTTGTTTTTGAAATGAACTACATTTATTCTCCTCAATTTCTTGTTAATAGAAGGGACTTGGTGCATTTTTAGATGTGTCTCCTTATGGAACAAAAATATATGGGAATATACTGCAAAATATAATGTGATATATTAAAGAATATATTTCCATATAAACTAGTGCTTATATTTTTCAATAAACTGCAATATATGCACTGACTGTGTATGGCTCTATATTGACACATACAGTATAAAATATTTAGAAATGAAGACAAAAACAGAATAGTTATAGTTTTATCTTTTATTGTCCACATATATTACACATACATGTTCCCACGTAAATGTATGTACACACATGTATACACACATTCACAGAACGAGTTACAGCAGATTTCAAGTTCCCAGCATGCTTAGCTTCTAACTGTTAAAGGAGAGTTACTCATAAAATGTTATTTCGTGTTTTGCTCTATATATATATATATATATATATATATATATTACTTTATTAAAAAACTATTGGCTGTGCACTCTTCACTATGCTGATAGACTTTGCTGTAGGCTTTAATTCATCCAGGTGTGCTTGTGCTGTTAACTAGCTATATATGAAAATATGAAACATATATTATGTAAATAATTATAAAATATAATAAAAATATTTGTATGTCTATATGTGTGTTTACTGTATGAGTAAATACATCTGCATTATTTTATACACATGCAGTACCATCTTATGCATATTATCTTATCACATGTACATCTAGATGTTATGAATTCAATTACTAAATATAAAATTATATATATTATAATATGTAATTAAATATATTTGTTGCATATTTTTCAATATATGAAAGTGGCAATTCTTCATGTATTATTCAATATACTGTAATATATTAACACAATATATTATTTTTAATTTGCCATTAAATCATTTAATACATTGATCATCCATATATACTGGATCTTGGTCTAAAGGCAGGTCCTCTACAGGTATGTCTACATTAGCATTTTAACACTCTTTGAATGTCATTAGCAGTCAAACTGGACCCCGAGAGCCCTGAAGGCAGGAGAAAATTATGCTCAGGTGCTGCTACCACACTTTTCTTCTGTTCATCACAGTTATGAGCTGAAACTTGGCCCAACCTGCCTCCGGTGAGCTGTTTGCCAAACAGGGTGTGCTACTTGTTTTTTTGAGTTATTTCATGGTTGCATCAATCGACATGACTCATGTGTCACACCAGCAGTTTTCCATGTCAATCTGCATAGACTTTGTTGGATTTTTTTTATCCATATGCACTGGAGTTTCATAGAGAAAGCTTTTCAGTGATTCTGAAATTTGACTCTGAATGCGGTCTCAATTATATGCATGGTAATCATTTACAAATCTTGCAGTGTTCAAAGAAATGCAGACATCTAATACTAGATTTATTGTTGCTGCAGTATCTATTGTGCAGCTAATCACAGCGCTTCAGCTGATAGAGATCAGTATATTTACCTAAATCTAAACAAATCATTTTTTTTTTTTACTTAAAAAAATCACTTTTCCGATTTTATATAATGTATATATAGGTATAAAGGTCATATAATCTTTGCACATTTGGGATCCTTTTGACAGAAGTATTTACTGACTGATTGATGGCTTTACTGCATTTCACTCTTGTTTTAACCAGGTCAAAAGAACAAAACCTGTCCCATCAGTCTCTGTGTAAGCCTGAAAGTAGGAGACTTGGAGATCCTTTCCTCTGTGCGTTCCACAAAAATTCCCTTGAGGTCATAGTGTCATATACCTCATCCCTCAGTGTTATCAGTTAACATCTACACATGTTGAAGATCACTACGATCTGTTCAGCTTTACAAACAACTCTCTGATCTGAGATAACGCATGGAATAATACTCACTGCATATGATTTTTACTGATTAACACGGCAATATATTCTCCATTCAGTGCTTTTAAATCCCCAGTGCTAAGTTCTAATGCTGAAATAATATTTAGATTCAGTTGTGCAGTTCAAGCAACTGTTAATCCCACTGGATTGTCCTATCAAGCGATTTATAATTTTGTATTTATACTGTAAATGAAGCTCTGACTCTTTGTCGTATGTCTGTAGGTGCGGTTTAACTTTGATACACCATGGAGAAGAGGTGATCCTGTCCTTCTGCAGCTAAAGAAATATAATCAAAGGTATAGTGCTGAATATTTTCCAAATTATTTTTGTTTATTGTTGCAACTGTATTATTGCATAGAATTAGTTAATAATTAGATAAGAGAGCTGTCTTTGAGCGAAAGACTCATCTGTCATCATTCGCTTTATACAAACTGAAACCCATACTGAACTTCTGTTGTTTAAAAAAGCAAACAGAAATGTTAAATAAAACGTCAACGCGGAGCGGAGTTTTAGCATGCTAACAGTTGACAGGGACTATTTTTGATAAATGCATACAGTTGTTATTAATTATTTTATTATCAATATTTATTAAATGACTCTCTGTATCACTGACCAATTGTGGCTTTCTCTAGTCAAATATTTCTGGGAATTAGCTTTGGTGTTATTGCTAAATAAACCCTTTAAAGGTGATTAAAGGACTGGGTTTTGATCATCCCGTCAGGATTTATTTTGTGGTAATGAACGACTGACTGTACATTATCCCTTTTGAACAAAAACAATTCAAGGCTCTGCAAAAAAGTCATAAAGATGGTTATTTTGGAGGTTAACATGACATTTTATTGGAATATTGTTGATCAGTGTGTGAGGCATTGTAACTGTCCTGGGGTGCGTTTCCCAAAAGCATAGAACTAACCTGTTAGCAACTTGGTTGGTTGTCAATGGGAAATTGTATTGCAACCAACAAAGTTGCTAACTTAGTTAGCAACTATGATTTTGGGAAATGCACCCCTGATAAAGTACAGCTTTCAGGTAGTTTCTGCACATGCTCAGGACTACTTGTGCTAGTAATACAGCAGAAACAGATTCAAGGTCAAAAAATACTAAAAGACTACAAATAGGCCTGGAATTAAAATCTCATCCATGGAGTCCATCTGTTTCATTATAGAAAAGTTCTATTTTGGGAGTTCAAAACTGAACTAATCACGATGTATGTGGTATTTATGCATGACATATTCATACACAATGAATATGTGAAAATTGTACGTTTTGTTTCAGATCATGGGGAATTCATACGCGGGGCAGCTGAAATCGGCCCGCTTTGAGGAGGCTCTTCACAACTCTATAGAGGCCTCATTAAGATCGAGCGGCGACCCACAGCCCGTATTCACTCAGCTGTATCTCCAGCCCCTTCAGTATCCTAGCAAACTGGAAGGTAATCAGTTGCCTTCAAACTAAAGTATTTTGATTTGTACTTAATCATAAATTGCATTTTTTAAGGAGAAACATGGTAGAAATTTTCTAAATCTTAATCAAAGAAGCTCTATTCCTTCTATAATTTAGGTACATTTCATGCATTGTTTTTTCTAACAGTTTTCTTCAGAAATATCTCATTTTATCCAGTATAAAGAAAAAAATACATACTATAATCGCACACATATATTTTGTGCACCCTGTTTTTTCAGTTTGTTTGAAATTGTCTATATGTCCCTTTAACTACAGTGTTTGCAATGTCCACTTTTTGAACGAGTCTTCAAAATAATGAATAAAACATTTTAAAATCAAGATTATCTATATTGAATTTATTTCTACAACCAAAATACCACTTTTTTTCCTTTTACAATGTCCACAAAGAATCTGTCAACTATGTTACCAACCAAAAAAATAAATAAAAAAATCACCAAACCATTTGACCAGCATCATGTGATTTTCTTCTGCGACCGACTTTTTGAACACATTATGGTACATTTTTTCTAAATTTGATCTCCAGTGACCTATTGCCATGGAGTCTATTGATTGCCTGTAAACTACAGAATTTTGGGTACATTGTTATAGTTTGCAATATTTTTTATGATTTTAATTAAAATGCATAGTACATTTCAAGGTTAAAATGATCAGGAAAATAGCATTTGGCTGGCCAGACAAGGCCAAATTATGAGTCAGATGGTGAAACTGTTGACTATGTTACCTGTAAACCCATACAGTTTGTCCATAACATAGTTGACAAATTCACCAACAGGGAAAAAATCTTTTTCTTTTTGAAATACCAAAACGGTGTTTAATGATTAAGCTTGGCAACTAGCAGATACATTATATCAACTGAAAGCAATAGTTGTTTCATTGGGAAAGCATATTGTCTACACTTTTTTCTTGATCTAAATGAAACCTAAATGAAAGAGTTACTATAATATATATACACGTGTGTGTGTGTGTGTGTGTGTGTGTGTGTGTGTGTGTGTGTGTGTGTGTGTGTGTGTGCATATAATGTATGGTAAATAACACCTATTTCTGGTTCTACCCTCCAGATATTAAGCCCAAAATGGACCTGAGCATGAGGTCTGGCCTATCCAGCCATGTGCTGGTGAACTGCCAGTCCTCTAATTCCACTGATGATATGGATGACGAGGAGGATTCAGACACCAGCAGCCCTCCGTTGCCTTACCTGCAGGGACCCGCTCCGGACGGCTGCTGCACTGTTGATGGTAGGGAAACTGATAGACTTACAGCATGTATTCCAGAAAGTCATTATGAAGTTATAAAGAGAGCAAATTTGAAGTGCCAAGTCTGTGTCAAAGTGAAAAGAATGTTAATGACATTGCAAAACTAGAGTCAGTGTCATAGAAAAATTGTGTAAACAGTAAATCATCGTGCGTTATGCAACATCAGAGTGGTTGGTTTTCATTATATTATCTTGCCCAGGGTTCTGTCAAGCGGGAAAGGATCTGCGCCTGGTTTCCATGGCAACAGAGTCTCTCGAGGTTCCCATGGGGTTTAAGCTGGTTGGTGCCAAATCTCTCAGCATCCCCGAGCACATCCTCGTTTGTGCGGTGGACAAGCGCTTCCTGCCAGATGAGAATGGGAAAAATGCACTTTTAGGTTGGTGTTCCAATACAATTCCAGGAAGTAAAAACATATAATATACTAAGCTCACTGTGTATATGAAATGTTATGTACAGTAACAAAATCAGCCATTCAGAAGGCAATACTGACTATGTTTTATTGGCTGTTTAGATGCAGTGTAAGTCTTGGTCAGAAGCCTTTATTTGTGAAGTCTTTCTGATTGTGTGTGTGTGTGTGTGTGTGTGTGTGTGTGTGTGTGTGTGTGTGTGTGTGTGTGTGTGTGTGTGTGTGTGTGTGTGTGTGTGTGTGTGTGTGTGTGTGTGTGTGTGTGTGTGTGTGTGTGTGTGTGTGTGTGTGTGTGTGTGTGTGTGTGTGTGTGCGTGTGCGTGTGTGTGAAGGGTTTTCGGGGAACTGTGTGGGCTGTGGTGAGAAAGGGTTCCGCTACTTCACTGAGTTCTCTAACCACATCAACCTGAAGCTGTCCACTCAGCCGAAGAAGCAGAAGCACTTGAAGTACTACCTGATGAAGAACTCCCAGGGTGCTCTGTGCAAGGGAACCCTCATCTGCTGGAAAGGTACCACACTTACAATCTGCAAAATGCGCCGTGGCACAGTGGCTTGAAAATTTTGATGACGTTCTTTTTTTAAATTCATATGATTAATGATTAGCAAATGGATTAGGATATTGTATTTAAAGAAATGTTTTTGTAAAATATTTTGCTACAATTCATTTTAATGCTGAATAAGAATCAGAAAGAACTTTATGAGAATGTATTGCATTGTTATTGTATTAGTTGAAAATGTATCAAATTCATTTAACTGGCAAATCAAATGTATACGCATTTGAATTCTATTTTTAAATTAATGAATTAATAATTGATGATTTATTCCATAAAAGTAAATTGTTTACATAGCATATAATATTGAAGAAAATTTCAGTTTAATTATCAAGTGTAATTGTTTTATTCTGCAAAAAAATAACATATTTTGTTATAACATATTTTGTTGTGATATTTTACTACATTTACATTTAGTCATTAAGCAGACGCTTTTATCCAAAGAGACTTACAAATGAGGACATTTGAAGCAATCAAAAACAACAAGAGAGCAATGATTACATTACTGATGATTATATTACATTTCTAAACATTAAATAAGGTAAAATAATTAAATAAAATAAATAATGTAAATGTCTTTTAATTGCAATTAAAATTTATTTGGAATTGTATATTATTTTTAAATTAATAAATTGATTATTTCTTTCAGAAATGTTAAAACCTTTTTTTACAAAGAATATAATTATTTGAAGATCGTTTCCCATTTAATTATTATTGTTTTATTTAAAATGTTGCTGCATTTATAAATATTAAATTAAAGTAAAATAAAATAAAATATTAAAAGTTAAAATTGTATTAATTTAAATATTTATTTAATTTAAATATAAATACATTTGCATTTTATTTTTAATGATTAAATTGATAATTGATGATATCTTCCATTAAAGTTAAGATAGATTATTTAAATACAATATTGTATAAATATGATTATTTGTATATAATTTCCAAATTTAATTATCATTGTTTTAACAAAAACAATTTTTTATTAAATATTATTAAATATTATTTATTATTATTATTATATTTTTTTAATTAATACAATGATAATTAATGGTTTCTTCTATTTTTGTTAAAATAAATTAGTAACAAGGAATATGGTGTAACATGGAATATAATATGAATATAATTTCCTAATTTAAACATCAGTGTATTATTTAACAAAGCACTTTTGTTGATGATGTTGCTGCATTTCTAAACATCAAATAAGGTAAAATATTAAAATGTAAATGTGTTTTGCATTTGTATTGTATTTTAAAAATCACAAATTGATAATTGATGATTCTTTCCATACAAACTATAGAAAAGAAGTACTGATTAAATTGGGAAAATAGGCCCTGAAATAATCTGTATTTTTAAAAAAAAATTATAAAAATGAATTACCATCCACATATTATACATAAAGCTGATACAGAATCTGTTTGATTTGAACATATGGTTCACTTGACCATCTTTCACTTTTTCTTTTTTTTTTAGATTGTAAGACAAGGCCATTATCGGGCAGCGCTTCTTCATCCAAACCTAATTCCTCATCCTCACTAAGCTGCAAAGAAAATGGAGACACAAATGGCCACAGTCCGTCTCCCTTCCCCCTCTCAGGTGAGTGCATGTGTGGACCATCAAATATCACATGCCTTATTATACAAAATTCTCAGTTTTTACCACCCAGAGTTGTTTCTCATGTAAAAACATGCAATTGTAAGCCTCACAACTGAAGCTGTGGAGCACATAAGAGGAGCAGTGTGAGACTGTGGAGGGTGTCCATCTTCTGCTGGTTTCTGCATGCACAGAGGTCATGTTCTGTCCTGGGGGAGGGTGCATAAAAGGGGAGGGGGTGAAACCCAGGGTTAAAGAGGTGTGCGGGGGCTACTCAGCATTTGGTGACATCTGGCTGGAGGCACACAGTGTTTACTCAACAGTGTTTGGTGAAAGAAAGCAAGTCATTGTCTCATTCTTTCTCACAACACCATTCATTCAGCAGCTGGCAGCAGAGCGCATCCATTAGTGGCAATAACAGTCTTTTACAATGCACAAAACAGATTTAGGAGAACACTGTAAAACCCGACAAGTTAACTTAACTCAAACCGTTTGAGTAAACAGATTGCCTTGATTTAAACCATGTAAGTTTTGAAACTTTGCATTCAAGTAATTAAGTGATTAACTAAGTGCTGATTGTTAATTAGTGATGAACAGCTGCTGTTAACAAACAGAATCACTGAAGAAAAGAGAAACACAAGAACTATTACAACTGACTTCAGACACAGCCTTAGATGAAATCAACTGAAATAAAATACATGAAATCTCTCAAGATCTGATTAAACAACCCCACAAACAGCATCACCAGCTCCACTTATTAATAACCAGACTGACTCTATTTCTGTCAGACGTCTACAGAAGATCTTATTGAGAATGAACTAAGGTTTAGATGTTGATTTATTGTTTCATTTGAAGTAACCATGTTAGAGATCAGTGTTTGCTTTAGTTGGGCTCTTGACCCTTGACTTCTGTCTTTGTGTTTTCTCTGGCTGTTATAACCGTGTGTTTCTAAAACACATTTGTTGTAACTCAAAAGCCCAGAAGAAATGCCATCAGGTGTTAACCTGTACCTAGGTGAAGGTTGTTATACTTGATATTGGTGATGATAATCATCAATTATTGAACTATACAGAGTCTAATCTCTGATGAAATAGTTGTTGTGTAATTTGATTGATTATAGTAAAAGTGATTCTAAGAGCCAGTGGTTCTGTGATAATCAGTTAATACAAAGACTTTCCAAACAGTTTGGACTTCTATGGTGTCAATTAGTCACACACAGACATCAATAATCAGAATATGAACCTCAACAATGGTGACCATAAAAAAAAAATGCTGCAGAGGATGCTGGGAGCCATGGATGAGTTTTGTAATACAATAGTACCCAGCATGCATTGCAGCATGTTTTTTTTCGTCACCATTGTAGAGGTTCATATTCTGATTATCAATGTCTGTGTTTGACCAACTACTGGCATAGAAGAAAAATGTATGTGTACAAAATGTTTAGAAATTCATTTTTATATTAATTGATTATCACAGAACCACTGGCTCTTAGTGTCATTTTTTACTAGAACCACTTCTACAAATTACACTACACCTACTTCATCAAAGATTAGACTCCGTACGGCTCAATAACTGTGAATAATAATGAATAATTATCATCACCTATATAAAGTATAACAACCTACACCTAGATACAGGTTAACACCTGATGGCATTTCTTCTGGGCTTTTGAATTACAACAAATGTGTTTTAGAAACACACGGTTATAACAGCCAGAGAAAAGACTAAGACAGAAGTCAAGGGTCAAGAGCCCAACTAAAGCAAACACTGATCTCTAACATGGTTACTTCAAATGAACAATAAATCAACATCTAAACCTTAGTTCATTCTCAATAAGATCTTCTGTAGACGTCTGACAGAAATAGAGTCAGTCTGGTTTTTAATAAGTGGAGCTTGTGATGCTGTTTGTGGGGTTGTTTAATCAGATCTTGAGAGATGTCATGTATTTTATTTCAGTTGATTTCATCTAAGGCTGTGTCTGAAGTCAGTTGTAGTAGTTCTTGTGTTTCTCTTTTCTTCAGTGATTCTGTTTGTTAACAGCAGCTGTTCATCACTAATTAACAATCAGCACTTAGTTAATCTTAATTGCAATGTACATCTTCTTTCAGTGAACTCAACTGAATTAAGTTCAGAGTACTCATAACTGTTATTTTTTTCAACTTAAATGGTTTAAGGCAATCGGTTTCCTCAAACGGTTTGAGTTAACATAACTTGTCAGGTTTGAGTGAGGCTGTGTCTGAAGTCAGCTGTAGTTCCTTTCTCTCTTTTCTTCATTGATTCTGTTTGTTAACAGCATGTGTTCATCACTAAACTCAATTATCACTCAATTAATCACTTAATTACTTAATTGCAATGTATATCTTCTTTCAGTGAACTCAACTGAATTAAGTTCAGAGTACTCATAACTGTGAGTTTTTTCAAGTTAAACGGTTTAAGGCAATCGGTTTCCTCAAATGGTTTGAGTTAACATAACTTAAGGATATCTGTTTACTCAAACCGTTTGAGTTAAGTTAACTTGTCGGGTATTACAGTCAAGGCAATCGGTTTACTCAAACGGTTTGAGTTAAGTTAACTTGTCGGGTTTTACAGTGAAGGACTCATTATTGTAAACCGAATGAAACTAATTTTGGATCTTCGATTCATTTAGATGCTATAACTTCTTCATTTCCCATGAAGAGTGAAAAAACAAAGCTGCAATCACAATAAGTCATTCTTTGATCCACAGACTCGCCTCCTGCTCATGTGCAATCTGGCTCATCCTCAGGGATTTTCGGACACCCAGAGCTGGGCTTCTACAAACCGCTGAACACTCCGACCCACGGGACCAAGACTTTACCGATCGGTACCAGATATTTGTTTCAAGTAGCATTGATTGCTCATAAATACCAAGCTAAAAAGCCCTATATCAGTTTGTATGGAAGTACAACTTGCTTTTGCGTTGAAACGTTCAGTGTTTTGACAGGGTTTGAATTTAACAGTTCAGTGTGCTTGTTAATTAGAGGCGTTTGCTAAAGAAAACAACACTATATTTCTCATGCTTTGGATTAGAAATGTAAACAAAACATTGAGCCTTAACATTAAGCAGCCGACCAATTATTGTATTAAACGCACAGTATGGAATTTTTGGCCACCAGGGGTCATCAATCAAAATAATAACATAAAACGTACTTTGATGACGTCGGGAAAGAGCGTAGGCTCATGGGAGTTGTTGTTCATTGGAACACGCGCTCTGTCGCTCCCCACATTCCTCACTCATTTTAACTGAGGCCGGCGACACACTGGATGCGTGGCGCAAGCGTCTCAGCTGCGTGGCGTGTCAGTTTTTAATTCGGCTCCCATGTTAATAGGTTTAGAGCTTGCAGACTGCCTGCGTGAGACGCGTGTCTCAGGCGCGGCTCGAGCCGCGCAGAAAACATGTGCTTGCTAGAAATAGAACCGACGCCTATTTTTCACGCGACACGCATGCGTGTTGGAAACGTTTCCAGCCAAAATATAATAGGAAAATATTTATATGTAATTTTGTACACAAATACATATTAATTCATGACATTTTGATGTTTGAAGTCTATAGGTTGACATAAATTCAGATATAAATGTAATTTAAAAAATAAATAAATAATTATCGATTTTCAAATATTGCACCTGTCAAACATCGTCTATTTTGCCGTCAATACTGTTGATGGTGTCCTTTATCAGTAGGCTTTATATTTATGTTCAACATGAAGTATAGATATTGTTGTCATGAAGACAAGAGCCTGGTCTGTCAGCGGTCTCCCTCTGTTTCACCTACAGCAGCAGCAGACTAGTATTTTGACAATCACGTCTTTTCGAACGGAGAGATATATGAATTATCAGACCCCTATCAAATCAATATTCCATCTAGCTAGTAGTAATATATGTATAAAACACAATATATGTTAAAAAAGCTACTTTATCCAGCTAGATATAGAACACATGTAGATTTACATTATACTCTACATGAGAGCTAGTCCGTCTGCGTTTTACACAAGACATCATCGTTTCACAAAATATACGGATAGATACAGTTAGCTGAATGGATGCATACCTGTTTATTAGAATGCAAGCATCTCTCTGTAGTTTCAGCTTGTCACGAAGCTCTCTCTATCTTGGAAATGCAACTCCAATATTTACCCGTGTCTCGTTTCTTCTCTTGTCCCAAAACCTTCTCAGGTCATTTATTTCACCCGTACGTTTGCGCTTCACAGAACGTGTAGGCAAAGCATAATCATGATCCATAACTGTTATTGATTGAAGTATAAATACGAATATAAACAATATAAATATAAAATATAATAGTCTCGATCAAGACTAGCTACTACTTTTTCTTCTTCGTCTCGTCTTTGCTTCTGTTCACCTTTGTATTTGGCGTTCCGCAGGAAGTTAGATAAACTAGAGGGGCCAAAGTTTATATGACGCCATAGACGTGCGACAAAACGGAAATAAAGAAACGTGCCGTGTCTTCTAATTAAACTATAATTTTCTCT
Source organism: Carassius carassius (assembly GCF_963082965.1). Lineage (NCBI taxonomy): Eukaryota > Metazoa > Chordata > Actinopteri > Cypriniformes > Cyprinidae > Carassius > Carassius carassius. The sequence goes on along the minus strand of NC_081766.1, from coordinate 32,062,036 downwards.
GGATTTTAAAGTTCGTGGAAACTGTCGGGATAATGTAAGTACACAACTAAAAAATATATATAACATAGATATAGTGATATCTGCTATTTTTAAAGCAGAAAAATTACATATTGTGCCTTTAAAGACGCTTTCAGAATTTAATTATCCTTGTTATATATAACCAAAAAAAATATTTTTTGTTAAATATTTTAACAGGAAATAGATTCAAATATTAAAGTTAAAAGTTTATCAAATTAATGTAAATATTTAATTAACAATTCAGGTTTGCATTTGCATTCTATTTTTAAATGAATAAATGGATTATGATTTCATCCATAACATTAATAGATTGTTTAAATAGAATATACATAGAATTATTAGATTTTTTTTTACAAATGTACAAATTTAATTATCATTGTTAAATACTTTGCTATGCTATGCTACAAGGTAAAATGTTAAAATGGAATTGTATTTGTTTTGGTATTGGTATTATTTTTAAAATGTATTTTGAATACATTGATAAATAATTACTGACCAATAATGATCAACTTTGTGGTTCACGTTGTTAGCTGTTTCATGGTTTGTTTTTCTCCACTCAAGGATAGAATGAATCAATTCCCTGAGGTTCATTTGTATTGGCTGCTTATGTAACCCTTTTGCAAACACACACACACACACACGCACAAACACACACATTAACTCACTCCAAATCATCAACATAAGACCAGAAATTCTGTATTAAGGATTTCAATGTCAGCCCATGCTTCACATTCCCTGGGATTGACATTTAACACACATGTGCTCTATTTATGTGTGTGTCAGGAATATTAGATGTAAAAGTGGCCCAGCAGTTCATTATCAATATGCCATCAGTTAAAGGAAATCAATAAACTGTGCCCCACAGGACACATCGTCCTTCAGAAATTGCTTTCCTCCCTGTTGAATTTATGTGCATTGGTATGGTGTTTGCATAGTTTGTCACCAGAAGAGTGGACATTAGCCATTAATGTCTCAAAGATGACCCCCACAGGGTACTATGGAAATGATTGAATACATTTTAGTCTGAAATGGTGTTTAACAAATTGTTTGTATATATATAAATATATATAAATATATTTTTGAAGGATCATGTGACACTGAAGACTGGAGTATTTCAGATGATGCTGAAAATACAGCTTTGATCACAGAAATTAATTACATTTTAAAATATATTCAAATAGAAAACAGTTGTCTTAAATTGTAATAATATTTCACTAATATTTTTCAATAATTTATATTTTTTACTTTATTTTTGTGATTAAATAGAAATTCTTCCTTGATGATCATAAGAGAATTGCTGACCACATCTATTTCTCTTCACTGTTTTATTGACTTTAAAACTGTTATTTTTCTTGTTCAGTTCCCACTGCCCTGCGAGTAAATGGTCTAACTAATGGTCTGAGTATGGATGGACGGTCCAGTCTACTGAGCCCACCACATACAAACCCTCTGGACACACCTACTCATGGCTATAGGACCACAGAACCAGGAGACAGTCCAGGTAAGCATTAAACCAGCCAATCACAATGCTGTCTGGTGCATATCATTAGATGTCAAATCTGGCTGATGCAATAGTCTGTTTTTAGAAGGCATCATCAAATGCAACTTCAAACTGTGCAATGATGCTTGATGCTAACAAACATTATCCATCCCGTACTCTTTTTTGCAGCATCCTCTGCTATGTCATCAGGTCCACCTAAAAAGCGTCACCGCAGCTGGCACCCCGCGTCTCTCGTCCCCGTCCTGGCCACAGCTGTCCCTGTGCCTGCTATCCATCCGCTGACGTGCAGCTCTGGTGGGTTTCGACTGAATCATCCTCAGCATGTTGTTTATTAATGTGCTTTTTCATGCTGTCCATCCTGGCTATTTATGCATGTCCCTGAGCAGAACACAGCCATGAATTTGATTACCTTCTCTTATTTTTAACATGTATTAAGGGACGTGACATTTTCCATCCACAAGGATGATTTATTCATTGTTTTCATAGAATAGGGGTGAAATGTCACACTAAAGTAGGTCCTGAACTGTTTAGCAGGGTTTATGCATTACAACAGCTGAAAGAGTGGAGCTTGGAGATCCTTCCTCTGTGATCCTGTAGCTTAGGAACCTTGTCCCCAACATTGATTAGAGTGTCACTGTATCAAAGCGTGAGAGATGGAGAGATCCATGCAAAGTATTTTTAGGTTTTCACAACACCTTGACAGCACATGCTGAATCGTTCAGTACAAGAAGTACATACATGTAATGATTTGCTCTTACTTTCCAGATTCTTTACTGTCCCTGGCCAATAAGCAGCCTTCATCAGTGTCAGGGGTCATACAACCACAACCAATCACAGCGGGAGAAACAGTCATCATCCCTGACAACCTTCTGAACTCCTCGGGGGTCCGTCCAGTGCTTCTCATTGGTCAGTACTCTGTCTTCATAACAGGCTTATATATAACAGTTTTTTTCGATTTCTAAACGACAGTGGGCACAACTGGAGTCACATGTGCAAAACTCTAACTACGGTCTGCACAGCACTAGTTCATGTGGACCAAACTCTAGTTCATTTTTCATTGCTTGAACACAATTTTCGAAACTCTACACACTTATCCCATGACTTTAACCACACCCTGCACAACACTGTGGATTTACAGCACTTTGTTCAAATGCTAACACACTGCTGTCAAAACTGTGAAGCACATATTCAAAACAGAATGGATTTCAAACACTGCTGTCTGCAATTTCAGGATTAGCCCCTCAATAATTTGTTTGAATTACAGTATGTACTTTTAGTTTCTACCTTTTTTTCTCATTACTGTAATTCCGTAAATTACTACAGACTATTGAAGCAAACTGCTAATTTTCATTTACCTTAAAGAGTTGTTCTAAAAATGTAAATAAATCATGTGAAAGAATGTCACCCTTTTCTTTGAAGAAAATATGACTTTGTATGAAGTCACTGAAATTGTTCAAACTGTAAAGATGAAAAGCTTGTATTTTCTGTGTTGGTGTTTGATGCTAGTGTTTTTCCTCTCGGTGTGTTCTGAGTGACGGTGTGTGTTATCTCAGTGAGGGTTGTGTGTAGTGTTCGGCTGCACTGAGCCTGTTTTGAGCCATGTGTTAAGAGTTGTGTTGCTTGGAATGAGTTTTGCAGGTGATGTGAACTGTTTAGCTCAGGTGACTGTTGGTAGTGCAGATTGTAGTGAGAGTTTTGCACATGTAGCTCCACTCCAGTTGTGCTCACTGCCATTTAGCAATCGAAAAAAACTGTAAAAGCTCATACATATAACTGTGTGTGTATGTATGTGTATTTATATATTAATTTCTGAATTAACATTTTTATATTTTTAGTGGGCATAAAGTAAAACTGTCAGAGTGATGAAATATAGACGTGTGTGTGTGTGTTTGGATGTGTGTGTGTATGTGGGTTTGTATGAACTTGTTTGTTTGAATGTCTCTGTCCAGGTCAAGGCACTTTACCATACTTCTTTGGCAATGTGGGTGATCTGGTGGTGAGCCCCCTGCTGGTGAGCTGCTATAAGGGCCGAGAGCTCAATGAGAAGACCCTCATCAGTCTGGGCATGTCAGCAAGCCAGTTACTCACCACAGAGACCATGATACTACTCACACTGCAGTACCTCGCTCGGCTGGGTAAACAACACTGACAGATAATACATTTTAGTGCATCATTAACATGAATTTATTTATACACTTATGACATATAGATAAGAATGCACAGCTTGTTAAATGTCTTACTTCAAATGCATCTAGCTCAAGTATTATGCAAGAGCAGTGAGTATTTTTTTTCTAGAGTGAGATGACCATTCCTTTTCCTGTCTTTAATGCAGGTATGGAGCAGATCCCGTTACGGGAAGAGTTTGAACAGATTGTACTGAAGGCCATGCTGTGCGGTCCGAATGGCCCTCCCGTGTCCCCTGCCCAGCTGCCCTGGTTAGCTCGAATGGAGGCTAGTGTGTCAGGGGGCTGTGTTCAGGTGCTGGTCAGCCACGGCTCTCTGGGCGAGGGCATCTCTGAGTCGCTGCGCTCGCTGAGTGAAACACCGCTGCAGCAGCAGCAGAGTCTGCCCAACTATGTGCTCATCATCTGCACCTCCAAAAGTGGAGCTAATGAGTTCTGTGTGCTAGTGCTGGGTACGTTCTGCTGCTCTCAAAGACTTCATTCTTAGTCTAAAGTTTAGTCCATTTATGGCCTTTCAGTGATATAAGAATGCATTTAAGGATTATACACATTGTAAAATTGTGCATGAAAACTCACTCAAGTTGAAAGGTTTGTTTTTGTCACTGTCATGTATGCAAGCCTGTGCTGTTGTTTTTCTCAGGTAAATATCAGTCTCGAGCCTTGACAGAGAGCATGCTCACTACCAATGAGTTTCTGAAGGAGATCAGCTATGAGCTCATCACAGGGAAAGTGAGTGTGCTCGCATCGCACTTCCAGAGCACCTCATTAGGTGAGTCTCTGTGCAACTATTCAGTGCATCCAGCAGTTTTCATCAGCTTATCATTGTCCTTTATTTAGAAACTCATTTAAGAATATAATAATAATATAATAAAGCAGCAGTTTTGGGGAGCACACATAACAAGGTGGAGTAGATTAGAGCGGTTAATGCGCCCTCTTTGGTGATTTTAGGAAGTAGTTCAAAAGCGGAACATAACTTAGGAAGAGCTTGTAAATTATGTTTTTGACTTTTTATTTATTTATTGTGCAATGAAATGACTGTGTCTGTTGTACATTTATTGTTCAAAAGTTTGTGGTCGATTTGTTTTTTATGCTCACAAGGGCTGCATTTATCTGGTCAAAAATACAGCAAAAACAGTAATATTGTGAAATATTATTATGATCTAAACTAATCTGAAATATTTCTAAGAGTACAAATCCTAAGGTATCAAGTAAAAAATTGTTTCTAGGCCACACTGTTTAAAATTTATAAGCCTTAGTTTTTTTTTGCACAGTGACATTGACTGTATCATTTGTATATTTACAGTTCAAAAGTTGGTTGAAAGATGTCTCTCATGCTCACTAAGCAAATTTTTATCCAGTATACAGTAAAAAATGTAATATCGTGAGATATTATTTCAATCTAAACTTTTCTATGTTAATATGTTTTAAAATGTATTTTATTCCTGTGATAGCAGAACTGATTTTCAGCAGCTATTGCTCTAAATATGCTGGTTTGGTGCTCAAGAAACATTATCATCAGGGTTGAAAACAGTTTAACATTTTGTGGAAACAGTGATACATTGTTTTTTCAGGAGTCTTTGATGAAAAGAAAGTTCAATAGAACAGCATTTATTTGAAACAGACATTTTTGTAATTACTTGTTATTACTGTTACTTTTGTAATGTACTGTGTCCTTGCTGAATAAAAGTGTTACTTTATTTAAAAAAAAAAAAAAAAAAAAACCTTTTCAGATTTTGAACTGTAGCACATGCATGTGTCTTTATAAATTTCATATTGATTGTGGTGCTACAGGTGACAACATGGACAAACAGCTGGTTCGGTACCAGCGCAAACGCAAAGGCCGTGTGGTTCAGCCCTTTCAGGGACATCTGACCGAGTACATCCACTCTCGAGAGGCCGCAGCCATGGTGCCAGAATCAGGGCCAGGTGAGCCTTTGCTGTCTCCATACATCGCAAACCCTTCATTTGGCCGCCCTGATTTATGATAAAACTTTATATTTGGCACTTGAGAACACTAAGTGACTTTTGATGTGTTATAGATCTGCTGAGTGAGGGCTTTCAGATACATCCTCCTCAGCTGAGTGTTGCACGCAGCCTTTTGTCGCAGGTGTGTGCCATCGCTGACTCAGGGAGCCAGAGCTTAGATCTGGGACGCTTCTGTAAAGTGGACTTCCTGATTCTGGTGCCGCCGTCCCACGTCCTGGTTCACCAAACAGTCCAGCGAATACAACAATCAGGTACGTCACAACAGAAGCCACAGTTTTGCCTATTTCAAAAAAAAATATTCAACTTGTTTTCAATATCAAGCCCACTGTTTTAAGACATAAAAAAAAAAACGCTGGCAGCGACTGTTGTGGAATCTGTTATGCCTGCCGGCCGCAGCATATTCAAGCAAAAGCCAACACAGATTAGTTGTGTGAAAAAGAAAATTCAATTTAACTCAAGAAGAAACAAAGCATCCTCTGCGTCCAATTCCAGGCCTTCCCACTCCTTGAGTTCTCTCCACCGCGGGAAAGTTGCTACAAAATTTACGTGGGTGCTTTTTAATGTTTCGTTCCTACAAAATATTCCTCTTTTTTTATATGCCATCTCTCTATCTATAGTCAGTCAGCTAATATCGAGTGCTCTCTTCTCTCTATTATTACTAGACACGCCCCTTACTGCTGATTGACAGCGAGTGTGTTTTTGGACTCAGACTCTGTGGTCAAAAGAGTTTTTCAAATACTGCTTCGTGTACTTCGTTCGTGCCTATTTAATGAAACTTGTCTTGAGATACTCCTTAGATCACATTGATACCAGTTATGCCATATTCAATCAAACTTGCAGTTGACCTTTTTGAATTTCTTTGAAAACCTTTTCAAACTCCTGCTATAGCATTGATCAGATTTTCACAGAAATCAGCCCAGATCATCTTCAGACCATGTGGGCAAGAAGTCATCAGAAGCTTTTCGATAAACCAAGCTCTTCTCAGATAACACATCAATGACATTTTTTTTTTTTTGCATGATGCCAAGCTGATTTTGATGCTGCAACACTTTGTCATATTGACACCAAACTTTTTCCTCAAGCTGACCACACCATAATAATTTGATAAAAGCGCCACCTACTGGTCAAAAGTGATAAGCATTTAAATCAAATTATAAGTGACTGTACTTGTGATTTTTCAGCCAATTCGACTAAATTAATATAAAAATGTCTTTAACCACTCTTTGTTGCAGTTGGTCCGATGCTCCCAGCCTTGTTTGTCTCCTCATTTTGCCTCTGTTGTGCCAGACCGTTCTCATTCCAAGGCGTCATGTACTGACCCTTTTGACATTTCGTCAACATCCTACGCACATGGCACCCTCTAGCCTTAATTTTTTACATTGCTGTTGTCTTCATGTCTTTGCTAGGAGTCCTGATTGATCTAGGTGTAGAGGACGCCTCATTAGCCCTGCAGAAGTCTGACAAGTATGTGGTGCGTCTCGATGCAGAGGTCCACATAAAAATGGAGGCCTTCATGAGGAAGGTCAAGCAGAACCCTTACACGCTCTTCGTCCTCATTCATGACAACTCACACGTCGACCTGACCAGGTGAGAAAACATCTACGTGGTTTGTAAAAGGGACTGTCAGGACTGTCAGTGTTAAGATGTCTTGTCTTTCTTCTCTCTCTCCGTCAGCGCTCTGTCAGGGTCGGTTTGTCACGGGGAGTTGCAGGGATTGGCCGACCGCGTGGTGAACTGTCCGGAGGTTCTGGAAGCAATAAACTTGCTGGTTCTGCAGGTCAGCTGCTTCCCGTTCACCCTGCAGAGCCGTCAGTCACGCATCAGCACCCAGAATGAAGTGCACTGGCCCAACACTGACAACCTGGTGAGTTCCACTGACCCCGAGAAGAACTGTGAAGGAATTCTGCACACTACTGCACACTACTTTATTTCTTTTTTTAAAGAAATGCATACCTTTATTCAACAGGGATGCATTTAATTGATCAAAAGTGACGGTAATAGACATATATAATGTTAACAATGTTTAATAAAAATTCCAACATTTCTAAATATATTCAATTAGAAACCAGTTATTTTAAATTGTAATACTATTTCACAATATAGTACTATTTTACTGTATTTTTTAACAAATAAATGCAACCTTGGTGAGAAGAAGAGACTTTCAAAAACAAAAATATTTGAACGAAACCAAACTTGTGAATGGTAGTACTGTATACATAATCACAGTTTCATGCACAAATTTAGAGGCGCATGTAATAATGTAAAATTGAATTGAAGATGATCCAAAGTTTTTCTAGTATTTCCTTTTATTTCGATTTCTGTAGGTTTCCTATTTCGAGGAAAGTAATCTCCAGAATGGTGGTCAATCAGTATTTTTTATTTTATTTTTTATTTTTTTTGGTTTTATTTTTTTTTATAATTGATTTTAAAACTTTTATATTTTGTGCCTCACTTTTAAATATGTGGTTACAGCCTTGGTTTTTAATGTCGTATTGTTCAAGTTTTTTGGTTTGCTATTTTGGGTGTTTTTAAAAAGGTTAGTAGCGGTTAATATTTTCAATATTCAGTATTTAAGTGTTTTCACATTCTGTGCATTGTGGTTCAGCTTGGATCCCGGGAAGTTTGTAACTTTAAAAAAATCTTTACTGCAGCAGTTTCAATCTAAATTCACACAATCACAAGTAATCACATTTTTAACACACTGTGATATCATATTAATATCAGAGATTCCTATTCATCAGACACATTAAAATGAATCTGGATTCTTGTTATTTTATATAACACCCAGACGTGTTCATAGAGTAAAAAGAGAACAACACTGTGTTTTGCTCAGTAAAGTAAAAGGAGCAGATGACTGTTTGCATGTAACAGCAGGCTGAGGCTTCTCCCAAGGACCTGGTCTACTTTGGGCTGAAGGACTACAGCAGGTCTCTTCAGTGGGGAGTGGCGAGTCCGATCCTTCGCTGTGACGACGCTTTTGAGTGGATGGTCAAAACCCTGCTGGAGAGGTCAGTCCCAATTTACATATTTACTCAGAATGTCCTTCTAAAATAACATTACGATAACAAAATGAGGATTTAAATCAAAAAATGCATAATAATAAATGTAAATGCATAATTATATATTTAAGTTCATCTCAGACCACTGTTATTAGCGTATAAATGAAATAGTTTTTTAATGTTTATCAGTATTTTTATATTTTTGTTTTTTATTTTACTTTTTTTCATTTGTATTTTTGTCATTTTCATTATTGTTTTTTATATATAATTTTTATTATTTTTTATTTCAGGTTAAATAAAATTGAGAAACATTTCTGGTAACATTTTAGTTTAGGTAACACATATTTTTCCATCAATAAACTCCTAAGAAAGCAAAATCCCAATGAGAACAATTAAAAAAAAAAGTTCAATATCAAATCTTCCATTCTTGGTTAAAAAAAAATTAGAGGGTGTTGTTGCTTCTGAATTACACAATCATTTGACTGTTAACAACCTTTTGTGAGCCATTGCAGTCTGGGTTTCAGAAACTGAACAGTACTGCCTTGGTCAAAGTTACTAATGACCTGTTATTAGCATCTGACACTGGATCCGTGTTAATCCTTATCCTTCTGGACCTAAGTGCAGCTTTTGATACCGTCAACCATACAGTATTACTTAGTCGACTTGAATTGGTCTTTGGGGTGACGGAGATTGCTCTGGATTGGTTCAGATCCTACTTAACTGATCCTAGTCATTTTGTTTTTATGGATGGTCACAAATCTGAGGTCATTCTTGATAATTCTGGTGTCCCTCAGGGCTCATTACTTGGTCCCTTGCTTTTTAGCATTTATGTGTTATGTGTTTTCCTCTTGCTAAGATCTCTCGAACTGTATTACCATTTTTAGTTGACGATACACAGATTCACATCCACTCTAATCCGGGCCAAAATGTGAATATTTCCCATCTCTCACACTGTCTCTTTTTGAGATTAAGTTGTGGATGTCTCAAAATTGATTGTTTTTGAATAGTTCCAAAACAGAAGTTATGCTTTTTGGCTCTCCCTATAAACTGCGTAATGGCGGATCTTTAGCTTTGTCTGTTGATGGTGTAAATTAAAGTAAATAAAAAAATCTGTGCATTATTTTTGATCCCATCTTGTCATTTGAGCCTTTCATGCTGAACACTGTTAAGACCTCATACTTTCATCTCAGAAATATTGCACTGCTACGACCTGTGCTGTCTTTCTCTGTTGCTGACAGGTTCATTCATTTGTTTGCCTTTTCTCTTTTAGACTATTGTAATGCCCTTCTTATTGGAGTCCCAAAATCTTGTATCAACAAACCTCATCATTTACAAAATTCAGCAGCCAGAATTCTTTCAGGGGCCAGGGTTGTTGATCATATAACTACTGTTTTGGAATTGTTGCACTGACTCCCAGTTAGATTTCGTATTGATTTTAAAGTTCTCATGTTAATGTTCAAGGCACTCCATGATCTGGCTCCTCGGTACTTGGCTGAGCTTTTAATACCCTATTCACCTAGTCGCAATTTGCGTTCTTCTCAGAGTGGTCTTGTAGTCGTTCCTAAAACACGGCTGCATTCTCATATTTTAATCTTATGCCCCCAAATTGAGGAATTCTCTGCCGGCTGACATCAGAGAAGCAAAGTCATTAGGGATATTTAAATCTCGTCTTTTTTTTCTTTTTCTTTTTTTTTCATTTTGCTTTTAAATGATTGTTATTCAGTATTTTTGTGTATTACTTTGGATTGTTGTGTTTGCTTGTGTTGAGAAAGTACTCTTTTAAAGGCACTATACTAAATCAAATGTATTATTATTATTATTATTATTAATTTGATGCTTATTGTTAGTAAGGTAGTTGCAGTAATTAAGTTTAGGTATGGGGTAGGGTGAAGGGATCATTAATATGTTCTTATTAAGTACTAATAAACAGCCAATATGCTAGTAATATGCATGCTACTAGACAACTAGTTAATAGTGACTAGTGTTCCCTAATGTAAACTTTTACCGTATCTACATGGAAACTAGCTGTGCTAAAATAAATATGTTTTTTTGTTGTTGTTGTTGTTGTTGTTGTTGATTTTAGTTAACATTTATTATATTTCAAGTAACAAAAATTTATTTTTATGGTTTTAGTTTTAGTTAACTCTAATAATCCTGTCTCGGACTCAGTTCCATGTCAAAATTGGCAGTTTTGTACATTTCAAACCATATGCATTTGCTGTATCTTTCCATTTATATCCCTCATTGTGTCTTCCTTATTAATTTCAGGCACCCGCATTTGCACAGCATGGTGATCCGCAGCTATCTGTTGATACAGCAGTACACAGAGGCCCTGATGGCCCTCACAGCGACCCCCTCACTGCGGGATCACGTGACCCCTCAGACCCTCGCCATGGTGGAGGATCTGCTGAGCATCCCGGGCCGCAGCAGGCATGGGTGCGGGCACATGCTGCTGGTGCGTGTGCCCTCTCTGCAGCTGGCACGGCTGGCACAGGAGCGGCTGGAGGAGGCCCGGGATAAGCTGGGTCTACAGTACCGCTTTGCTGTTCTTCTGGGAAGCCCTGCTGCCGAGATCAGCCTGCCGGTCCACTTCTGTGCCCGTCTGCGGGTAAGAACTAGATCCCCTCATGAATATGGGCTCCTTAAAATCACCAGAATAAGCTTGGAATAAACCATCTGTGTATTTCAGGCCTGGAGGGGCTGTAGGAATGAAGAGTGGGTCCCACATTCATATGAAGATCTGGAAGGACTTCCATGCATTGTCATCCTCACAGGAAAAGATCCTCTAGGAGAGACATTCCCAAGGTACTCCATTTGATGTTGTTCTTTATATATGCACAGTTGAGTCCACTTGAAAATGTATCTGGATTTTCTAGATTTACTAGGTATGGGTTTGAGTAAAATGTAAATATTTGTTTTATTCTGTAAAGGCCTCCAAATTCTTCCAATTTTCTTCAGAAAATGACAGTTGGTTAAAATAACAAATGTTTTTATAATTGGTTTCTTAACTCTCCCAAAGTTAAAACATTGTATATAAATGTCTGAAAACATGGCAACTTCTTTTTTTTTTTACTTTTTTTTTTTTTTTTACTGTTATTTTATGCAAAAAAAAAAAATGCACTAAAGTATACATTCTTTATTTAAAATTAAAGTTTACAGAATAAAACAAACATGATGTTTTACTCAAACACATAACTATAAATCATAAATCAAGAGAAACATTATGCTAACACTTTAGCTGAAAAAAATCTTAATTTGCTGCCTATTAATAGTTAGTAAATAAGTTGTTAAATTTAGGTATGGAGTGGATTACGGGATCTAAAATAGGGTCATGCAGAATAAGGCATTAATATGTGCTTTATAAGTACTCATAAACAGCCAATATGCTATTAATATGCATGCTAATAAGCAACTAATTAATAGCAATAATTGGTCCTTAAAATAAAGTGTTACCAACATTATTTATATATTAACATTTATCACAGGAATAAATAAAATTTTAAATTATATTAAAGTAGAAAACATTTACATTTATGAAACAGACTAAAATTGCATAGATGCCATTCTACAAAAGCGTGAAAAGCAGTGGTCTTAGTACTGAGCCTTGTGGTACTCCATTCTGTACTTGGCATAAGCTCTACCTGGAATCAAACCTGAAGTAATATATTAAATCTTCAGGCTTAAGCTATGTTTCAGTCTAATACAGATGTTAATTATCTGACATCATAAGATGGCCTTGATTAATATAAATGCTTCAAAGTGACTTCCAATATTTTGATTTCCTTTTTATTTTGTTAAAAAATAGTACCACCTTGTGGTTACTACAGTTGTTACAGCTACAGTTCTAAAATCTTTCCCATGCACATATTTTCTTTTAACTGTTCAGTAGCATAATTTCAATACATTGCATGCTTGTCCTTTTTAAAGACTATGCGCTATCAAAAGAGGTCAAATAACATCTGCTGGATAAACTTAAATTGACAATATTTTTTTACTTCTAAAAGGACACATGAAGACTGAGCATGTTTATGTGTGATTTTGTTCAGGTCATTGAAGTACTGTGACTTGCGACTGATCGATTCCAGCTACCTGACACGTACGGCTCTGGAACAGGAAGTGGGTTTGGCCTGCTCTTACGTGACACACAGAGTCATACCCGAGATGAAAACAGCAGCAGGTAGAGAAGAGAGACCAACAGATGATGAGAGGAGCTCAGGAGAAATGGCAGACCATGACGAGCTCCAGATGGAGCTGGAGAGACCACCCAGCAATGCCAGCGCTGCTACCAGGACCTCTGGTGAGGGACCCTGAACACAAGCTGGGCCTGATTCCTGTCTTTTTGTGGTCACATGATCTAATATAATTAATCTTAATTATATTTCAGGCTCTACCACAGAAAATGGTGTCAGTTCTTCAAGTGTACTGGACAAACCATCCTCACACCCTGATCCTTCCAGCAGCAGAAATGTAATGGACTCTTACTCCTCTCCCATTCGCTTCAAACAGGAGTGTGACTCCCATGCTCCCTCCTCTTCTGCCACATCCTCGTTCTCCTCTGCCTCCTCGTCCTCTTCCTCCTCTCCAGGAGCTCAGAAACCAAGCCAGTCCACGCAGGCTCCACGTGAATGTAACAGGATGCAGGTCTTCCCCCGGACAGTGGTGCTCTCCCGGGCAGCGTACGCCCTGCTGGCCCCTGAGACACTGGGTCATCCCAGTTCAGCGTCTCTGCTGCCTCACACAGATGTGGTGTGGAGCAGCCCGCTCAGACCACCTGTTCCTCATGCTCTCGGAGGGGCAGAGCAGTCCCTGTACTACCGCCAGTGGACCACAGCCAGGCAGCACCACGCGGATTATGAAGGGCCAGCTGTGCCCCATCCCAGAAGACTGCTGTTGAGTGGACCACCACAGGTGAGAAGTAGCTAAATGGTTAAAAGATAATTTTTTGTTTGTTTGTTTGTTAAGGCAAGCATCACTATTACTGGTACTTTGGTGTTTATTGACAACACAGGGATCAAAAATACAGGTAGAATATTGAAAAAAATGCTAAAATATTTTAAAATGTAATATTTTATTAAATAGCTAAAACTGAAATGACATACACATTTAAAATACAGAAAATATGCACAAATATTTAGAAAGATGGTTTTTAATGGTTAAAATATACAGAAATGCTGTAAAAATAGACAAATTATACAAACCTATTTAAAAGATTAAATATATAAAATATAATTAAAATTAAGAAAATTATATAGTTTAAATACACACTGTAAAATACAAATTTAAATGTAGGAAAATGTAATATACAGAATACAGTTAAAATGCACAAAAAAGACACATATTTTAAAAAGTTACAATCTATAGAATACACAGAGAAAAATATTTACATATTTAACAAATATGCAAAATACATAGATTATGCAACAAAAATTTAATATTAAAAGAGATAGTTAAAATATACAAAATACATAGTTAAAATAAACAAAATTAAAAAATATATTTTAATAAGTTAAGAGTTTAGAAAATTGTTAAAAAAGTTAAAATAAATGTTTTTTAAATGTTATAAAAAATAAATATAAACATTATGTAAATTTATTTTACATATAATAAAACATTTAATATTAAACATAAAATAACATAAATGTACAATATACAAGTAATATAAAACGATTAAATAAAACATTTATCAAATTAAATATTAAAAAATAGTCAAAATGTGCAACAACAAAAAAAGAATACAAAAAAAATGTAGCATTCAAAATTATTTTAAACATTAAGTATCCAAATATTAAGAAATAGTTAAATTATGTCTAAGGAAAATTATTCTTTATTGTGTCTGACCAGTCAAAGACTCTCTTTTGGCTGTTTAAGGTTGGAAAAACAGGTGCATATCTGCAGTTTCTACGAATCCTGTTCCGTATGCTGATTCGCCTTCTGGAGGTGGACGTGTATGATGAAGAAGAGCTGGAGGAGGGTAAGAAAACAATCTCCATACTGCTTCACCCGATGGGTCTGCCCTTGACCTTTTTATTAATGACCTTCAATTGAAATTTCTAGATGTGCAAGACAAATCAAAGGTTCCCGCTGTCAGTGGGCCTCAGTGGCCTGATGAGGAGGACATCCGCAAACTGCCCTTTGACCTCTACCCCCATGACCCCAAGTTCAGATATGCAAGTCCAGTGTATGCAGACAGGATGCCAAAGTCACTGAACGGTATTGAACTGCTCTTTAATTATTGTGTGCCTCGTTTCAAAGCAACTTCAAAATAGTACATGTGCTTATGTGCTGTTTTGCATCCTCGTGTGAAAACACAGGGGTTAAAACAGAAAGACTGCAGGCAGAAGAGGAGCCGCCGAAGAGAAACACGGTGTCTGTTAGACTCAGCCTGTTTGCGGCCCATAATGCATTTCACCACTGTGAGCAGTGCCACCATTACAGCGAGCCTGCTCCTGCCACTCAGGTGAGGACATGTGTGGTTGATCATGTGATGCATCAACATCTATTCACATATTTTTAAATTACATAATTTCAAAACCCTCACTAAAGTAATAGCATGTCTAGAAAGGTATATGGCTGCTGAAAAATGTTCTGTGTGTTTGATTCTAGCTGTCAGACTGCACCTTCCACGCTTTCACGTTCTGTTCATCCATGCTGGGAGAGGAAGTCCAGCTGCACTTTATCATTCCTAAAGCCAAAGAGCCTCACTTTGTGTTCAGTCAGCAAGGCAGTCATCTAGAGAGTTTGCGGCTCCCACTGATCTCAGACAAGGTGATTATTTACCCCCCCCCCCTTCCAAAAAAAAAAACACTGTAAAAATAGTGTATATGAATTATGTCTTCTGAGGGCATATGATAGTTAAGAAATAAAAGCACACAGGTTTTGAAACATTTACATTGACATTTACATTTAATCATTTAGCAGATGCTTTTATCCAAAGCGACTTACAAATGAGAACAATAGAAGCAGTCAGGTCAACAAGAGAACAACATTTTAAATATTAAAGACAAGAAAAGAAAGAAAATAGCTAGTATTAGTTGGTTAAGTGCTGGCGAAAAAGATGAGTCTTAAGATGTTTCTTGAAAATGAGTTGAGATTGGGAGGTCATTCCACCAACTGGGCACAGTCCAGGAAAAGGTCCGTGAGAGTGATGTTGAACTTCTTTTGGATGGCACCACGAGGCGTCGTTCACTTGCAGAGCGCAAACGTCTGGAGGGCACATAAGATGTAACCAGTGAGTTTAGGTATGTTGGTGCCATGCCAGTGGTCATCTTGTAGGCAAGCATCAGTACCTTGAATTTGATGCGAGCAGCTACTGGTAGCCAGTGTAACCTGATGAGAGGAGTAACGTGAGCTTTTTTGGCTCATTGAAGACAACCCTCGCCGCTGCATTCTGGATCAGTTACAGAGGCTTGACAGTACACGCAGGAAGGCCCGCCAGGAGAGCATTACAATAGTCCAGTCTGGAGAGAACAAGAGCTTGGACAAGAAGTTGGGTGGCTTGCTCTGACAGGAAGGGTCTAATCTTCCTAAGGTTGTATAAGGCAAACCTGCAGGACCGGGTCATTGTAGCAATGTGGTCTGTGAAGCTTAACTGATGATCCATCACAACTCCTAGGTTTCTGGCTGTCCTGGAAGGAGTAATGGTGGATGAGCCCAGCTGTATAGAGAAGTTGTGATGAAGCAATGGGTTAGCTGGAATCACCAGGAGTTCTGTCTTAGTAAGGTTAAGCTGAAGCTGATGGTCATTCATCCAGCTAGAAATGTCACTCAGACAGACTGAAATGCGAACAGCTACCGTCGGGTCATCTGGTTGGAAAGAGAAATAGAGTTGGGTGTCATCAGCGTAGCAGTTAAGCTGCTCTTGCCAGTCGCAGGGCTTATTAACCGAGAGCAAGGCAGTCTCAATTGAGTGGCCACTTTTGAAACAATATAAGGTCAAATAAATGATGACAGAATTTTTGGGTAAATCATTGGTTGAAATGTTTTTTTAATGGAAATTATTACTTTTATTACTTTTGCACAATTTGATCAAAATTGACAGTAAAGACATTTATAATGTAAAAAAATAAATATATTTCAAATAAATAATTAAAACATTTGCATCACATGAACATATTATATTTTAAAATCTATTACAAGGAATATGAGATTAATATTTGATAATATAATATTTGATAATTTAACATTTTATTAAAGCATACTTTCTAAACTAGACCTATTTTCTAATTAGCTATAATCATATTTAGCATATAATAGCATAATTAGTATCATTAGCTAGAACAACAGATAAAAGCTTAAAAAAAACTGACCAATGTCAGCGTTTTGTTTTTTGGAAATACCTTGTGTTCAAGTGCAGTGCAAATCATATAGAGATGCATCCTGAAGTCAGGAGCACCTGGATACCTGAGCAATGCAAAAAAATCCCGCTGGTTGCTGAG
This sequence comes from Carassius carassius, assembly GCF_963082965.1. NCBI lineage: Eukaryota > Metazoa > Chordata > Actinopteri > Cypriniformes > Cyprinidae > Carassius > Carassius carassius. The sequence goes on along the minus strand of NC_081766.1, from coordinate 32,044,914 downwards.
TCATCGCTCATGTTTTTTGCATTATATTTTCTTGTCATAATGCACAAATTGTCTTAAAATGAAGCGTTGCTCCGTTTGCTGACTCAGGATAGCGGCCTGCTGAAAAGTCCCATCTTTACACCCACCACGGGCCGGCAGGAGCACGGCCTTCTCAACATCTACCATGCCATGGAGGGAGCAGAGCACCTGCACATTCTGGTGGTCAAGCAATATGAAATGCCTCTCTACAGGAAATACTGGCCCAACCACATCCTTCTAGTGCTGCCCGCCATGTTCAACAACTCTGGAGTGGGTGAGTACTGGCCAGAATGATGAATAAGATCACATATTACATTATTGTGGCTGAAAAAACTAATAATATAAAAATTTATAATAATAATAATAGAGAATGTTGCCTAAATTTATTTTAAGCTATTTATAGTACTTTATTTTTATTTTTAAAGATTAAAGAAATAATGACTAAAATTGTGATGATTAATTAAAATGATTAATTGTAGTATTTAGCGCTTTAATGTATTTAGATAAAATAGCAAACCATTAATAATGCACATTTATTTGCTATAAGCCATTGCAGGACACTAATTGTTGGATTTTCTGTTTTTTATTGCATGCATAATCTAGTGTAATATTTATGTGGGTTTTTTTTTGTACTGGGTAATTCAGCTTGTATGTAACAGTTACAGTTCCTCATGAAAGCCTGTTTCCGCCACTGAGTAAAAAATTAATAAAATAATGAATAAATCTCAAAATTCTAACATTGTTCTCACAATTCGAGTTACATCTCACAACTTGTGTAACTCAGAGTTGTGCGTTATAATGTTAGAATTGTGAAATATGCAAGTGCAGGATGTTTTTTTTTAAAATAATCGTGTGATAAAAGCTTGCAATTGCTAGTCACAAATTCAGAATTGCATGATGTAAACTTGTAGTCCTGATTTTTTTCTAGTAGTTGTGAGTTTATATCCTGAATTCTGAGAAACAAACTGGAACTGTGAGGAAAAAAAGTTCAATGGCGGAAACAAGCTTCCTAGTTGTTTCTTGTTGTGATTAATTGTATTTATTGGCGTTTCAGGAGCGGCTCGATTCATGATCAAGGAACTGTCCTACCACAACCTGGAGCTGGAGAGGAACAGGCAAGAGGAGCAGGGCGTCAAACGACAGGACGTGTGGCCCTTCATCGTGATGATGGACGACTCCTGCGTCCTGTGGAACGCCCATCAGCCTGGACCCGAGGGCAACAGGTATGGAATGATGGATGGATCCGTGGACAGATTTGTGGGAATGTCTTCATTGTCTGACATCTCTGGATTCTGTCTCTCAGCGAGGTGATGAACGTGTCACTGAAGAGCGTCCTGCAGCACATGGAGGCCACTCCTAAGATCTCTCTGTATGCCATGTGTGGCCTGCGCAAATGGAGCAGTGCTTTGTCTTCTCGAGCACCTACAGGCCCTTTCTCTCGCTGTCACCTCCACGACCTCATCATGCTGAACGTCGATCTCACCCAGAACGTCCAGTACGACCTCAACAGGTGAGTGTTTGCATTTCGAGGGGGACGATCATGTCGTTTTTGAGTACTGGTGTTTTAAGGTGTTTTATGTTATAAATAACAGTCTAAATGTGTGTGTAGGTTCACATGTGAAGAGGTGGACTTTAACCTGAGGGCAAACAGCAGCGGTCTTCTGCTCTGTCGGTTCAATCACTTGAGCGTCATGAAGAAACACATCCCTATCGGAGGACATAAAGACTTCCTCATCAAGCCCAAACTCATGGTGAGCTTCATAATGTCCCTTCAGAGCTGAAAGACCTGCTTCAAACTTTAATTACATCCAAACACTAATATTAGCTTGGAGTTAAAGGAAACTGCATTTATACTGTTCATTCACTAGTGGGCGCTATGAAACCAGTCATTATAGTGATGGCATTATTTTAACATTTCATGCATTTAAATGCAGTTCTTTCAACTCTTACAGACTGAAACAGTTGACCTTCAAATTAATCTATTTACATTCAAAATGTATGTCTGCATTTGCAATTTCTATAATTAAATATAGAGATAGACTATAAATCAATATGATATGTTATATTACACTAACATTCAAAATTTGGGGCTCAGAAATTAATAATTTTATTCAGCAATGATGCATGTAAGTGACACTAAAGAGTTAAAAAAAAATCTTTTGAGTTTCAAAGAATCCTGAAAAACTTCACCATTTCCACAATAATGTTAAGCAACTGATTGCAAATATGATTTCTGAAGGATCATGTGACACTTAAGACTGGAGTAATGATGCTGAAATTTCAGCTTTGATTAGAGGAATAAATCACATTTTAAAATATATTCAACTTTTTTTTTTGTGCAGTTGGTAAAGAGCAAGTATAATTGTAAGAGACTCTCTCTTTTATTCTGCAGAGGTTGGAGACCCCGGTGCGTGTGTGTGCGTCTCAGTACGTGTGCGCTCCAGACAGTGAACACACACTTCTGTCTGCCCCGGCTCAGTTCCTGCTGGAGAAGTTTCTTCAGTCCTGCAGCCACCGGCTCTTTCCTCTGGCCCTCTGTAACAGCACTAACCCCGTGCTCTCCTTAGACAGCTACCTCAACCTCGGCCCAAAGGTACAAATAAACTAGGTGTCTCACACTTCAAGGAATAATTCACCCAGAAGTAACGTTTTGATTATTTAATCACCTTAATATCACTCCAAACCTGTGTGACAGCAGCTTAAACCACAGCTAACTATCAGTGAATAAGACAGTCAGATCCACAGTATTGAGAGTTTAGATTCTGCATATTAGTTCATTCTGTAAAAATTGTTCATTTTCTTTGTGTTTCCAGATTCAGATGTGTTACATGAGCTCCCGGCCGCACTCATTGAATGTGGATCATCAAGGCGTGATGTTCGGTGGACTGCTGCTCTACTTGTGTGACTCCTTTGTTGTTTCAAGCCTCCTGAAGAAATTCAACTTCCTCAAAGGTCAGTCCAGATCCCTTAAATCCAAAATACACTTACACTATCAAAAAGTCCAAAATGTTTGGGATCAGTAAGTTTTTTTTTTATAACAAAGTCTTTTCTGCTCACCAATCCTGCATTTATTTGACAATTTTAAATAATTGTTTTCTGCTTGAATATATTTTCAAATGTAAATTATTCATGTGATGCAAAGCTGTATTTTCAGCATCATTCCTCCAGTCTTCAGAGTCACGTGATCCTTCAGAAATCATTCTTATATGCTGATTTGATGTCTTACTATCACCTTTGAACCATTTAATGAATCCTTGCTGAATAAAAGTAAATTATTTCTTTCAAAAATTCTAACTGACCCCAGACTTTCAAATGTCTATGATTTTAAACAGAATCACAAACACAAAACCTTGTTTTCATGACTAAAATTGCAAATTCTAACTTGGACACAATGTAATCTCAATGGTCCAAAATCCCACCCCGTATAGTTATTTAATACTAAAGTTAACAGAGCCATCAGCACAGTAATAGCACAACTCTCTAAGCACATTGTGGTCCTATAAAAAGCTTTGAATCATTGTTTCTGTCGCTTGCAGACGCCACGCTGTGTGTGATCTGTCAGGACCGCAGCTCCCTGCGTCAGACTATTGTGCGCCTGGAGCTGGAGGACGAGTGGCAGTTCCGTCTGCGGGACGAGTTTCAGACGGCCAACTGCAGCGAGGACCGTCCTCTCTACTTCCTCACAGGCCGCCATATCTGACCTCCACATCTCCCTTTCCTTCAGCTGTTTGGCCAACACGAAGAGAGCATCATAGCTCTCCAACACTGAGAGTTTCTGCTTCTGAAGAGAATAAGACTTGAGATTCTCAGGCGTTGTGCATCACCTCAGACGATGTTACTGACGACATAGATACTGTGCTGGATACAGATGTTGTGTGTTTCCTTTTTTTGTAAACTTTGTTTGTTAGGGTTGTGATTTTGCATGTCCTAACAGACTAGAACATTGCGAAGGATATGTCCTTCTACACATGATCTCAGGGTTTTTTGTCGCAAGACAAAAGGACTTACCACTGCTATTTTTTCCTTTACGCCTGTTTTATGTATTGCTTATCATCAACGGCATCCACCAAAGACTTATAAACTGCTCAAGCTGGACACTTGCACAACAGCACATGATGTGTTTAGGTGTGCCGTCTTTGGAGCATTTTATTGGGTAATCCAAATTTATGTCATCAATGCAAAACCTTCTATAATCTCTTGCCTGACGTAATCCAAACCATTCCTTGCTCCTCAGAGCTGTCAGTCGTTTAAGTTTGGGAATTGCAATGGACCCACAAGGTTACAAAGTTCAATTACTGAAGTCAACATCCACTATATCTAAAGAAATCCATTCGGCCTGAATCAGACATTGTGTGCCGATGTCAACCACAGAGTTAAAAGGTCATGTTGTCTAAAATTGGCATCTGTTAATCATCATATTTCAGCGAAACGTTCCTGTTAATGAAGTCGCTGGGAATGTTTTGTAGTTGCACACTGTAAATGCCTTAAAGAACCCTGATGACCCAGACTCCACTCCAGAATAGACTATTAATATCAGTGAAGCAGTAGAGACAATGACCCTTTCATAAAGATGGCTATTGGTAATATGGTATGCCTGAGAAGATGAATGTTCTGGATTGGTTTATCTTTTGATGTTGACTTTTTGGATGTTAAAAGAAAAAAGCTTTGTTTACATTTTGAAAAATGCTGATATTAATATATATGACAAACTTTTTGTCACTTTGGATTCTGGCTGGACACTTCGGGTGTGTCACGGATCAAACGCATTCTTTTATTCTTCCATGGCACAGAGAATCTACCTAGGACCCATTAGTTTCTAAATTAGAAAAATGGGTCCTTTTTTGAGGGATTGTTTTATTTATTGAAAAAGCTTCTTGGACTGATAATCATTGAAATATCAGGAATGCTTTGCTAGGTCAAGTTCTTGAATTCATCACCAAAAGCTTTTGCACACTTACAGATGATGTATTAGAAATGAACTAATGTAAACAAAGCCTAACAAATATATGGTTTACATTATTATGGACCAACTGGAGTGTTTAGAATAAAATGCATCAGTTCCCATAATGATACTGATTGTAATGATGAAGAAAGCCAAATGCCCACTGGACAACGAATGTGTCTCATTTGTAGATAATTTGATGTGCACATAAATTATGCAGTTTGCTTCTCACAACCTTTGCATCTTTCCTGTCAGCTGTGTATATTCTGAACATATGTAGCACCGAACCATTTGAAATCTTCTACCTCGTGATCTACTGGCCGGCTTTGGTTTAGTAAACTTGTGATTTCAGAAAAATATGTTCTTATTGCTGTTGAGATAAATGAATGTAATAAAGTGTTATCAACAACCTTATAGCATTTGTGGGAAACGTCAAAAATTAGGTGACTTTCTGACCCTCACATAATGACTTGTTTGTGCTTCTTGAGAACTAAATCAAATGACAAAATAGAAATTCTAAATAAACCTGAGTTTGTCTCTCAAATTTGATTGGATGAGCGGCGTTCCAAGAACTCTAACAATTTAATCATTCACTCAACTGATTCATTCAAAAACACTAACCTGGGAACAAAACGTTGTTACTGTTCGATACTCGGAGAATGCAATGGTTGATTCAGCTGTGTTTGTAATTGTCTTAAGTGGCAAAGCAAACCCTGATAGCACACATACATCATGGAGACATCTATTTGATGTCTGCATTACATCTGTGAGATGTATTTTTTGTGTTTGCTCATCTGCTATACATCTATAGGATGTTTCCTATCAGATGTCCAATAGACGTTTAGAAGATGTCTTCAAAGATGTTTATGATTTAGAATGTATATAAAACTGACATCTTAGAGATATCTATCAGATGGTTGTACACAGCAGATGCTTTCCAGGTAAAGCGATCTTTAACAGACATCTTGCACACATACCTGTGCTATCTGAAAAAGTGGTCACCTTAACAAAACGGATTCGAAATGTCATGAGGTAATGAAAAGGGCTTTTGGCAGATTTTTGTTTAAAAAAAATAAATAAATCCACCGCTTGTCAGTAGTATAGAGATGTATGAAGAGCATCTCACAGAGAAATAAACCCAGGCAGCTTTCTGTCTAGGTCAACATGGCAAATCTGTGTGACAAGTTTAAAACTCCTGCTCAATCTAAATAAAATAAATATTAAAGATAGAAAAAAAGAAAAATCTGCTTTGGGAAATTTGCTTTTTGATGCTATTTGATACTGTTATATTTATCTATTGATGATAAAATGTTCTAACACTTTTATAATGCCCTGTTTCCATAACACAGTCTTATGTGTTTGCTGTGCTTATTTGCTGAGTAAAACTATCAATCATCAACCAATAATGAACCTTGTATGCAGTCACCTCTGTCCTCAATATTGTAGGATTCTGTATAAAGTCACACCACGGTTCAACCAAAGAGAAATAGTGAACTTTAACCCTATTAAAGCTGTCACACTTTTTCAGTCCACTCAGGTTGTCAAGATATCTGTATGATGACTGTCAAGGGTGGAAACCTGTGGGTGGTTTTTATGTGGTTTTCCAGTGAGGCGTTTGGGTGAAGTGTGAAACACAGAGTCCAAAATAAATCTGGCAGGCGGTGTTTTGATGCATGGGTACATCCTATTATAGTCAGAAGAGCCCAGATTCCCTACTTACATGCCTAAACACACACAGTTTCCTCACTTTGGTACATCTGAGATTCAGACATATGCTCTGTTAGAAACAGACATACTGGCTGATAATAAAAGGCTAAAATATATGCAGTAAAGGTAAAAAGAATTGAAGATAATTGTTTATTACAAATAAGTACAACGACTGTACCATGCTTAAGTATTGGAGTTAGATGGTAATACCATGGTACTTTGCTTTATTCAAGGTTATTCAAAGAATATTATGGTATTTGTATTTTCAAAGAACAAGTCCAGAAACATACAGTAGTTTTACCATTGTACATTTCCACTTGTTTTCTTTCAGTGAATCATTATGTTTTATATAAACACTCTGGAGTAAACATATTAACCAAAGATATTTTGATAATGCTGATGTCACACTCATCTTCTTCGCAACTTCTCCATCTGGCTAGATGTTTATGATGAGATTATAATTATGCTGTAGATATGCTATACATTCATGAGTTTAGCAGTCTGTTTTCGAGTCTGGATGAGGTTTAAAACAGAAAAGGACTTGGTAAGTAATGTGGGTCAAAGTTCCTCCAAACAATGTCTGTATTGCACTCATCTGAAGTTAATCAGCACGGATGTAGATATGAGAGTCATGCTCACAGCTGTTCAGACAACATATTTGTGATTGAGGTGAGACACTACAGGCAAAAACATTTTACTTTCATGCCGTCCGTTCACATAACATCAGATTTTATACAACCTTTTATTCCTAAAAACACTGTAAAAATGTATTGTTTTTATGACTGTTGACAGTATTTTCTGATTTATGGAATGATAAAAACAGGTCCAAAATCTCTGTAATAAAGAAGGAGCAAGGGAGATGACAGGAGGGACTTGGAGCATGCAGCCATAACGGCAACCAACTGTGGAGCCAACAGAGATAGGAGCCATGGAGGAGGAAGGGTCTTCTGTCACGATACGCTTCCAGAAGGAACGAAGGAGCATAGATAAACAAAACTGTAATTTCTTAAATCCCACACACAGGGTAAATCCACACTTTTAAACTGACAACGGAAGAGCGCACAGGCTGGAACTAAATACATGAGTTAACGAGGTAACTGGGAGGAACACAGGTAAACAGAATGACTAATTAAGAAACAACGAGGACAGGAACAGGAATGACCATAAAAGGGTAGATGAGGGAGAAAACACAACAAAGACCGTCCAATCCTGAAAGCCTCCATTCTTTTTTTCTAAAGCATGACAGGATTAAGTTAATAATTTAGTAAATAATAAGTAAATAATTTCCTTTTATTAGGTTTTGTACAAATTGATGTTTTGACTATACCAAGTCAAGCTCAAATATTCAACTGTTACTCAAGGGGAAGTCGTGGCCTAATGGTTAGAGAGTCGGACTCCCAATAGAAAGGTTGTGAGTTCGAGTCCCGGGCCGGCAGGAATTGTGGGTGGGGGGAGTGCATGTACAGTTCTCTCTCCACCTTCAATACCACGACTTAGGTGCCCTTGAGCAAGGCATCGAACCCCCAACTGCTCCCCGGGCGCCGCAGCATAAATGGCTGCCCACTGCTCTGGGTGTGTGTGTGTGTGTGTGTGTGTGTTCACTGCTCTGTGTGTGTGCACTTCGGATGGGTTAAATGCAGAGCACAAATTCTGAGTATGGGTCACCATACTTGGCTGAATGTCACTTCACTTTTAGATATTGTGAGAAAAAATGAGCAATCAAATATAATTCATGTTTATAAATAACGAAAAAACTAAGATTTAATCCCAAACTAACTATTTTCTAATGAGTCACAGATTATTATTATTATTATTTTACATTTAATTTGTCTTCCTTTATTCCTACCTGTTAAAAAAGAATAAAAATGGATCTGCAAGGTCTATTTTATACTGTATTCATGGAAAGTGAATTTCATCATTTGATATTTGACTGTGATATTCAGATTACAACAGGGCATAATTAATTAATTATCAAATAATGAATAATTGCCATATCACTTATATATAAGTATATATATTTAGAAAGAAAAACTGTACAGTTGAATTCCATAATTTATTTAAGACCACAAATGCACTTATAATCCATACAAGTACATATGCATATATTTATTCTACACAGACATAGATCTTGTATTAAAATCTTATTGCTGCACAAGTTAAATACACAATCCTTTTATAAATCTATAAAAGGAAAGACATTTTCATGGAAAAATATGTCTGTTGTGCTACAGGTTATATGATGCATATCAGTACAGTTACTCGAGACACTTAGAATAGTGACACATGCTACTCAGTCAGGAACAGGATGGATGGGAAGCAGAGAGGAAAGCGTCTTTAAAGTCTACAGAAGCAAAGGCGTTGACAGTTAGAAGCGCAGTATGAAGCCATCATAAAAACAGACAACGGTTAATATACAACACATGGCTGGGCAGTTTCATAGGATTCAATAACTAATGTCTAGTTCTGGACATCATATCATTCCTCCATGAAAATCCCTACATACATTTATATTCGGTTACATTAACAGTTAACAGTTACATCGTTTATTATAAAGAGCTTCCTCATAAAATCACTGCCATCACTATTCCTGTCATTCTCACATAGCTATTTTTTTTCTCATTCTTCAGATCATTTAAGGAGCTGTTAGTAGGATTTCAATGGCACCATCATATAAAAGGCAATTCAAAGCAAGCATTTTAGACAAACAGTAGCTCAAGTCATTTTCACATTCACAGAATCCTTGAAGCCACATATGTGTCTTTTTGTTTTTTGGTTGTTTTTGCCAAAAAAATCACAAACTAACAAGAAACAAAGAAAGTAACATATAAGATACTTTAAAGAAACATCAAGTTATAGCTGGAAATATACTCTCTGTAAATACATGACCACAAGTATCTACTGGCTTCACACACTTCAGTGATACTGTAAAGACAATAATAGCTAAATATTCCTTTCTTTACACTATAGGAACTGAACTGGAGGCCTGGATGCAGTGCACCAATTGCAATGGAAACCAATGAATTTAACCTTTACGTTTACATGAGAAGGTGAAAGTGTTGCTGGACTGTGACCTCTTTGCTTGGACGTGGTATTACGGCATCATGGGTCATTATCAATCTTTTAGGTAAAATCTCTAACAAATTTTTAGACTTGCACAAAACAACTGCACAAATTCCCTCTAACATTCTTGGCTACAATCATTTCTACAGTAGTGCAATTTGACAAAATCTCATAAAAACATGTCCATTTCTCAATTAAATGGAGGTGGAGGTAAATAAAAATGGTAAATTTAAATGTTTAAATTTTTAACAATTAAAAAAAAAAAAAATTCTTTATTTAAAAATTGCTCCTGAAGAAGCAGTTAATGCTTAACTTAAGATTTGATCTTCGATCTTACTGACTCATAGGGTTACGGTAATGTGATTAATTAATGTGACTATTATAAGTATACATCATGGCACTATTTGAAATAAAATATAATGGTGATTTAATAATGCATTATATGCAAAAGGATTAAAGGAAATGTACTTCATTGTGTTGAGAATAATGTCAAAACATGAGTATTTCTTAAATGAAGCTTCATTTTTCTTTATGCAAAAATATATATATCTTTTATTATTATTATTGTTATTATTAGTGAATCTGGAAATTTCTTTTTGACATGGTCCCAATAGGTTTCAGGGCTACAAACGGTGTTTTTCTGGACGTTCTCGATCTCATGTGGATTGATGTTGAGTAATATCACCTAGTGAGTGATTCAGTGGTCCAGGTGGATGTTTAGTCATGTTTAAAAATACATAATTAAGAGAGTGATAGACAGACATGCAATTAAGAAACAAATAAGTGCACCAATGGATGGACGGATGGAACATGTGAGCCAAAGAAGAATTTCTGTTTCATGAATGCAAATCAAATATGACTACTTAAAGAAATAAATAAAAAACAGACTAAAAAAAACTATCCTGGCCCTCAAGTGAACCTGTGCCCTTCATTTTGAGATTTTTTTGCTCATGGCTGTAGAGGGAATGGAAAGAGAAGGTCAGTGGAGATCATCTAGACTGCCATTCTCAAACATGGCCTTGGTGAACTGGCGAAAAACTCTGTCCATGTAGGTGCTCTGCCGTGGCCACAGACCCTCCAGAAAGCCAATATGGCCGCCGTGACAGGTAATGAGCAAGGCCACATTGGGGTTTTGCTTTACTGCCTCCACTGGAAAGGCTGAAAGAAGAAAGACCTTTTTTAGCTCAACATGGATGGGACAAAGTCAACAGCCTGGGCAAAATTTAAGTTTCTTTCACTTTTGCCCTAAACTTAAATGTCACATTTCTTAAAAATAAGGAAAATACACTTTCTACTAAGCTATAGTCTCTCATGCAGCCCTAATAAATCTGGCCGACTCACCATGATTGGGGGAAAAGACATCGTCCGCTGCGTTGAGGCACAGCATTGGCACCTGCACAGACTTGATCTTGTGAATGGGGCTCGCGTCTCGATAGTAGTCATCATTGGATGGATAACCGAACATGACCGATGTGAAACGTTCATCAAACTCTCGGATTGTTTTAGCCTGTGGAATGCAAGCAATAATACCACTACATTAACATGTGACAAATGTGACACAATATTGTGTAAGTCAGAATGATAACTCACCTTCATCACATGGTCTATGTCATATTTTTTTTCAAGAATGGTTCGGTGACTGCAAAAAGAAAAGTCATGTCACACTGAGGATTGGGCTAATCTTCATAACAAGAATGATTCATGGGTGCCATCAGAATCAGTCTGTGGATTATTGTGATGTTTTTATCAGTTGTTTGAACTCTCATTCTGACGGCAGCCATGTACTGCAGAGGATCCATTGGTGAGCATGTGATAGAATAATGGATTTCTCCAAATCTAATGCCATGAAGAAACAAACTTATCTAAATCTTTGATGGTCTGGGGAAGAGTACTTTTTTAGCATATTTTCATTTTCATTTAAAAAAAAAAAAAATCTGTCATCATTTACTCTCACCCTCATGTCATTCCAAACCAGTATGAGTTGCTTTCTTTTGTTGAACATAAAAAAAATCGATTTTTGAAGATTGCTGGTAATCAAACAGTTGGTGGTTGCCATTGCCTTCCATAGTAGGAAAAAAATACTATGGAAGTCAAAGGCAACCACCAACTGTTTGATTACCAGCAATCTTCAAAATATCTTCTTTTATGTTCAACATAAGAAAGCAACTCATACAGGTTTGGAACAACATGAGGGTGAACTATCCCTTTAAGCACATTATTCAAATACTCTAAACCTGCATAGGACATGCAGTTTGGAAAATGGATGGATGGATATTATTTAAATAAGGCATAAAAAACACACCTTTTTCAAGGTCATTTAGATTTGGAAACTTTTTTACCATGTGGTAAATATGGTTCTTCAATTTTATTCTGTACTGCATACTAATTCTTAAAAATAGTATGTGGAAACAGTACAAACCATGCAGTGAGGAATGTTCATGTTCAAAAATCATATTGCAAATTTAATTCAGAGCTGTCATCCCTTACAAAAGATATTTAGCATTTTGAATAAAATTTTGTTTAAACATATGTTTAGCTGCAAATTTGTGGTTGATATTAATTCCGGTTGATCCATAACACTAGAAATGGCAGGTCAAGTTGTGGGAGATGGTACCAATGTGTACTAATGTGCTCTGTTCCAAATGTGGAAGGATATTTGGTTAATATATGCGTACAGAAAATGTGCATACTGTGCACAGTATACCGCATACTACACATATAGTTAGAGTAGTACACTAGTGTTCTATTTCAGACAGACATTCAGTAGTATTATAGTATATATCAAACACAACTGTACCATGCTACCGCCATTGCATTTTTTTGGTAAGTTTTTGATTAGCTGATTAAAAGTTAATTAAAGTAGAATAAGCCCCAAAGTTTTCAGTTCATTACAACAGCCTGTTCTGAAACTGAAGCAAAATACATCAATTCCATTTAATCTTATTTGGCACATTTGTTAACACTCAAAAAGAGATCAGACCCAAAAAGAGTGGCAGTCGAGGACATGGCGATGTCATTACATACAAACACACTAGTCTACGGTGAATTAAGCCCGGTTTATCCCCTTCTGACCCCACTGACCGGTCCACGGATGCCTGCAGGCAGCTGGTGAGGTAGGAGTTGAAGAGGAAGCGGTCCAGGGGCTTTTCCAGTGAAGCTGTGCACTCAAACACATCCCAGCCTGCCGAGAAAACCACCACTCCCTTCAGACGCACCTCCGAGCCCTTCCGACCCAGATAGTTCGCCAGCATCATCCTGCAGGGTGTCAAGATATGAGATGTACTCATAAAGACGCTCAAGACACTTGATGGACTTTGTTGCATGTAGTCACGAAAGCGAACTATTGCCCCGTTGCCAGTTTAAACATTCAAGAGATTTTAAAGTTCAAAAAGACATGAAAGAACTTAATGTAGTACTTGCATGCTGTACGCAACCACAGAATTGAGTTCTCTTTTGTGTCTTATTGCGCTTGAACGGACAAATCCATTAAAAAATTCTTGGAGAGTCTCCTCGAAAACTGTTGGTTATGTCATAAGTGAACAGCTTATAAAGATGTGTTTCATTATACTGGAGCCATGCAAGTAACTGCGCCTAATTTACTAGCTGCTGTCTGTATTGTTAATGTTAATACAAGAAAAAAAAAGAGAGCGGGAAAATTACTCACAACTCTTGAATAACTTGAATGTTGTAGCTTTAACAAGGATTAATCTATATATAATTTAAACAGTAAAAACTATGCAATGCTTTTACATTCATTGATTAAATTTCTGTACCTAAACTATTTAATCATTTTAATTGTAATAATTTATTTATCTGTATTAGCTTATTAGGGCCCACGGGTACAGTCTGCACCAGGGCCCCGCATACCTCAGCTACTGCCCTACACACACACACACACACACACACATATTTATAAACTGTACATAAGCCGTGTGAAGCTGACCCTTTTCTTTCTGTAAGACGGAGCGGATTAGAGCCCTGTTCTGGCAACACAGCTTTTACTTAGAAAGAGTTATAAATTTAGGGTGAAATGATGCTGCGAGGATCTGGGAAATTTCATCTGCATTACATGACAGGGAAATAAATGCATGAACAAAGCATGAACTGAGAACACTTTATAATAGAAGACAGGAATGATATATAATGTTTTTTATGGAAACAGCAATGTTTAAGTTGTGTATGGGTTTGTTTCCTTTTGCACATTTGAAGTATTAATGAAGTATAGTATGTGTAGTAGACGAAACTGCAGCGCTCATTCAGAGATACAGGCAGACTTCATATAGTCATATAGTTCGCAGGCCAAATTAGAGTTCAATCACGATTTCCACAAAAATATTCAGCAGCTGTTTTCAGCAGTGATCATATAAATGTTTCTTGATCAACAAATCAGCATATCAGGAGGATTTCTGAAGGATCACGTGACACTGAAGACTGGAGGAATGATGCTGAAAATGGTATTTCACAAAGGTAAATGCATGCTGCCTCTCTGTTTAATTAAAGGCACTATAAAGTTCAGAACAGGGGAAAAAACAGTGTCCTGGTATGTGTGATCAAAGCAGCTGAATTCCCATTTAAGGGCAGGATAAACCCCTGTATGTGTGTTAAACTCACCCGCCCATAGAAACCCCAGCTGCCATGAGCGGAGCTTTGTCAATGGTCCGCTGGACATGTTCAATGACCACCTCCAGATCCTCTGTGTTCGCTGCACAGTAAGTCCTAGGTGTCTAGAGCACAAGATATATACTCATAAGAGAGAGAGAAAGAGCTCTTACACACAAATACACCAAAGCGCATATCATCCTTATTTATATTCAGTGAATCTTACAGTCTCCGTGCATGAATGCGGTTTATATAAAGTCAACAGTATGAACATTATCTCAGTGTTTGCAACTTTGCACTGTACAATATATGCACCTGCGCTGATATATTACAAAATACTTTTAAGCTTTTTGAGGTTATTTAAATGGGAAAACATGCATTTGCAAAGGTTTCTATAAACATATTCTCAACACATTTCAACTTGTTCAACCACATGAAGTATTGGAGGATTTTACACCCCTTCTGATGGCAAATACACACGGAGAAACATTATCATCTGAATTCCAACAAAGTTCATGAGTCAGAGGAAAGGATTTATCGACAGGCTCTTGTATACAAGGCTTGTTCACACAACAAATATTACATAACTTTAATTCGAATGACTCAAGCTCCATATATTTGGTGACAGAAGCGTGTGTCACCTGTGCCAAAGCTTAATTTGGTTTACGTTCAACAAAGAGGAGATAAAAGATGATCCTTACCAGTAACTTTTCACCTGAAACTCCCCTGTTATTAAACACCACACATCTGAAAAACACAAGAGACGACTCATAGAAATGAGAAATTTGACAGTATTTGAACATAGGTGGAATTCTTGATTCTGATTGGTTCTAAAGGCGTCCATTTATATAAATAAATTACTTCCAGTTTTGTTGATTGTATTATAGTTTTAAATCACTAAACCACACTTTTACTGACAAGTAAAAAAAAAAGAAAAAATAAATGGTCTGTATTTCTAAACAAGATATTTCATTAGTAGTTTAAGGAAGTGTGTGTGTGTGTGTGTGTGTGTGTGTGTGTGTGTGTGTGTGTGTGTGTGTGTGTGTGAAAAGATCTCTAACACTAGCTCGCTCTATTCTTTTTTTATTCTATCGGTTTTCTTTTTTTCTTTTTATTTATTTATTTATTTTTTTTTTTTTTTTTTATTATATTATTTAAAATCCCATGCTAGGTGCACTGTGTTAACCTAACTGAGACTTGTTTTACCACTTATATATCATTGCTCTTTTTGTTGTTTTTGATTGCTTCCACTCTGTCCTCATCTGTAAGTCGCTCTTGATAAAAGCGTCTGCTAAATGAATAAATGTAAATGTAAATGTAAGGAAGTACGTCACTCATTTGTACATTGCTTTGGATAAAAGTGACTTATAAAGTGATCAGCTAAATGAATATTTGCAAAAATATAAATGGTTCTTACATTTATACAAGCATTTTAGGGAACACAACCTAAGATAAGCACACAGTGCAAGCATATTATGTATTTGTATTAATGCCCATCAATAATTTGGTCAGAGTCAGAGAGAAATTCTTCTTATATTTCCAGGTTTTTCATAACCGTGGGAAGCCTGCTAATAACAACCAAATTCATTTTACATCGTTTCTGCCCTATAATAAATATGTACACTTAAAAAAACTGGTGTCACCTTTTTTCTGTATGAGCGTTTTCCTGTATCTTTTTCCTATGCCAACCTAGTCTGATTGCTTCAAGGCATCCCAGAACATAATACACATTATTACACAGATCTGTGCAATGATTGATTTTGTGTAGTCAGTCATGGTATTCAGAGATCAAATATGACTGCTGAACTGTATCGGAGACCACTGTCCAATGTCTTTTTGTTTTTTGTTCATTTTTTTTCTCTAGTTTCACACCTCTCACATTACTCCGCTGTCTATTTCTTGTCTTATAAATAAATATTAAATAAAAATGTTTTATGCATTTAGCAGACGCTTTTTTCCAAAGCAACTTACAGTGCATTCAGGCTATCAATTTTTACCCATCATGTGTTACCGGGGAATCAAACCCCCAACCTCGCAATGCTCTACCAATTGTAGATAAATATATTGCTAATTTGTTGTGTAATAAGTGCCGCATTGTATCTGCATTGATTTTGAATGCAGATTATCACTTCATTTAGCTTAAGATGCCACAACATAATTTATAAGCACTTTATCTGACATAATTGCTGCTTTTTGAGATTAAACAGTAGAAATCCCCACATCCATTAGTCAGCACCAAATGACTGCTTTAAACTTTCAAAGGTTAAAATACAAAGCTTACATGCTCAGCAGCAAAAAAAAGTTTACATCTACTAACATATGTCACTGCTTATGTGTTAGTGTATCTTTAGCGGCTGGTGGGCTGTTTTCTGCTGCGGCATGGAAAGTCTTAGCTAAGCTGCAAAGCTGGTCAAAGCTGCAATTCATTAAGCAGAGAACAGGCAAAAGAAAAATGCTGAGTGAGCTGCTGTAGCCCCCACTGCCTCACGCCTCTCGAGGTTTACAAGAATGAGCTCCTGACAGATGCCCAAAAGGAGAGAAAGTGCCCGGCTCTGCATCCCTGAAGGCTTTAATACAGAGCTCAGCTGTTTGTTGACTCTCTCTCTTTCTCTCTTTCTGTATACATGGACTACTAGCAGCTTTAAAAGTGGAGTCTGACAAAGATGTTCCAGGGTTACTGTAAGCAAGTGTAATGCATGGATCTACATCACAGCTACATATGATCTAGCACAGTTGTGGCATAAAGCTTACAAAAGCATTCGTTCAGGCGAAAAGCTTTCTGAATATTTCAGTACAAAATATGCACAGTTAATGGAAATTATGTTGCTTCTGAAGTCCATTACATGTGCATGTAGAGTAGAAGCCGAAGATAAAGAAGAGCACAATTGTGCATTATTGAAACTGAGAAATTGTGATGTGATGACTCAGGTCCAAAGATGTTGTAAAATATCTGATATAAGCATACCACACATCAGATTATCTATATTAACGAGACTTAAAGAATTGTAGCACCATACAATTATCACAAGTACCATAGAAGTAGTCTGTTCAACTTGCTTCTGAGGTCAGTGAGTCATTGTGCCAGTACACAGCTAAATTCAATGGGAGTGGAAGAGTTTTGACTATTTGGGCTAGTTTTGTTCATAGATATGGCAACCCTGATGTGTTATCATTTTTTCACTGTGGCTGGACTGGAAATTGCTTAATTGTGTTCTATATATAACAAGCATTCTTTGTCGAGAGAGCAAGCATGAGCCTTTTCTAAATGAAAGGCTGTGAACCAGGCTGCTCACCTGTAGCCCAGATCCCGGCTTTGCTGTACCATATGTAGAATGTAGGATTCGCGGCTTGTGCCCGTCAGTCCTGGGAGCAGCAGCACAGTGGGGCGCGTGGACTGGTCCGGGTGGGACGCGCTGTCATCATTGTCAAACCAATCCAGAGAGATCTGGCCTCCATCTGGTGCTGTAATGAGCTCACTGCCGGACACACAGAACAGCTTAATTTAGCCAGAGGAACATTCAGTCAAACTGTGGAATTGTTTGTTAATACTAGCTTAAGTGCTCATGAATAGTACAAAGAGAAACTGTTATAGGAATGTTACTCAACTAACAAAAGTATCATAAAGTCCCATGGTAGTACAACGGTTGCATAGCAATCCGTATCACACCACAGCGGCCTCTTAAGCCACTTAAAATGTACAGTATGAATGAAATTAGATTGGATTGGTTTGGAAACAAAAGAATGTGCTTTGTTCTTATGTGCAAATGCCTTTAAAACAGTTTGTGCTTTTATATGCAAGCTCAAGCCCCATTAAAAATGAATCACTCCGCAAATGAATCAATCATTCGATCTTATCCAGCAAACAGGTTTGCGAAAATGTCAGAAATGGTTTACTAAAATAAAAACAGGATATTTTATATATATAGAAAACAAAAGGAGCACTGAATGAAGCAGATATTTATGCACAATCCACTGTAAATGACAAAAAATAAAATAAAAATAAAAATGGGAACAATATTAATGGGGGAGGGGTTTGCTAGAAAACAGTTTTGTTTTGTTTTTTTCTGAAAAAGATTTTTTTCCACAAAAATGAAGCAGCACAACTGTTATCAACATTGACAATAATTAGAAATGTTTCTTGAGCTGCAAATAGAAAAAAATGTAAATTATTTTTGAAGGATCCTGTGAGACTGAAGACACTGAAAATTAGCCTTTTTGTCGCAGAAATAAATTACATTCTTAAATATATGCAAATAGGATACAATTATTAAAACATTTTAACAATATTTCATAATATTACTGTTTTTAGTGTTTTTGTCTAATAAATACTCCGTAGGTAAGCATACAAGATTTTTTCAAAAACATTAAAACAATTAGTACAGACCCCAAACTTTAATCATAGTATATGATGTGTACACAGATTAACTGTTAAACACTTATTTGACAAGCAATTTACTCAAAATTACTTTAAAAAGTAAGTCTTCTATATCAAGGTCAACCTTTAGATACAGTAGATATATATTCACAAAATTGGTTAAATTCACGCGATACTGCTCATGATGTATTTACAGTGGATGGACTCTTCTGTTGTTTTATTTGGCCTCATCATGACTCTGCTGGTAGTCCTGCAGAGATGCTGTGTAGAGAATCTGTGTCAAAGGGCTCTCGTGTTGTCTTACAGCTCTACACTAAAGCAGCTTTCTCAGCGAGCAGATAACATGCAGAGCTACATGTGTGCGATGTAATTTCAGAGCCATCATGAAATATGCACTCTAGATCAAGTCTGTCTGCAGTCACTGCCATCAAGAACAGCCTGCTCTCTGAATGTGGGAAAGTTTTTTATAGACATGTAAATCCCACCGTATAGAGAATGAGAAACCAATCTGGCACGTCTACCAATGACAATCTATCGACTTTCAGAAATATTTCAGCAGAAGAATAAAAAATATAGTGCTTATATATCTTTCATCAAACATCTTAGTTTTCAAATATCTTACTTTCTAACAAAATTGAATTCAACGTATACTGACACTAAGGCCAAAATAATGACACTATGTCTGCACAATTTTGGGGGGAAATCAAATTTATATTTAAAAACTAGCTCCAGTTTTGCTGTACTTTGTGTAGGGCTTCACAATTTGGGCCAAAATGTTGTGATTATGTATCAAGATAAATGAAAATATTAAAAAAATAGGAAATATTACCATTGCAAACATATTACAATTAAAAATGCTATTAAAAAAGCAGATTTGTTATATTTTTTAATTATAATAATAATACTTATTATTATTATTATTATTATTATTAGTGGACACTCTGGATCTAATCATCAGTAGGGGTCTAAACATTTCATCCATTGTTACTAAGGACATAGCACTATCTGATCACTTCTGTATTTTCTTTGATATATTGATCTCTGCTAAAACTGAATCTAGATCTGTCTCTGTCAGAAGGAGATGCATAAACGAGAACACAAGTGTACTATTTATGGAGGCTAAATCTTTAACACTAAGCATTTCTCTAGACTCTGTTGATATTATCCTTGATTCCTTCAACTCAAAAGTTAAGAATGTTATTGATGATATTGCTGCAATAATAGTCAGTAAGAAAACAAACAGACGGAAATCAGTTTGGAGAAGATCAACAGCAGTTCAGACTATGAAAAGACAATGCAGAAAAGCCGAGCGGATGTGGCGGAAGACAAAACTTGAAATTCACTATAGCATCTATAAAGACATCCACAGATAGACAGAATTTCTTCTCAAACCTTATAAACAGTAACTTAAATAACACTCGTACTCTTTTTGCCACTTTTGAGAGACTGACAAACCCCCCAAGTGAAATGCTATCAGACAGCAAATGCAATGAGTTTGCTTCCTTCTTTTCTGAGAAGATCATCAATATCAGGAAGGTGATTAGGACATCCTCAAGTAATGCAGAGGTCAGACAGATTCGGCCACAATATCAAAAAGATACTATGTCTATTTTTGAAACAATTGATAGCAAAATTCTGGAAGACAAAGTGCAGCACCTAAAATCGTCAACCTGCTATCTTGACACACTTCCCACATCTTTTTTTTTTTTCGAAAGTGTCCTTAACTGCTTAGAAGCAGATATTTTAGAAGTGGTGAATGCCTCACTTCTTTCTGGGACATTTCCAAACTCCTTAAAAACTGCAGTTGTTAAGCCCCTCCTGAAAAAGAGCAATCTTGATAACACCATTTTGAGCAATTTTAGACCAATATGTAATCTTCCTTTTATAGGCAAAATTATAGAAAAGGTAGTTTTGAATCAGATGAAAAAATACTTAAATGGATACCTGCACAATTTTCAATCTGGTTTTCGACCGCATCAGAGCACAGAGACAGCACTAATTAAGATAATAAATGATATTCGCTTAAATTGTGACTCTGGCAATATATCGGTGCTGGTATTGCTAGATCAGTGCTGCGTTTGACACTGTCGATCATAACATACTACTAGAGAGACTGGAAAACTGGGTCTGGCTTTCTGGGATGGTACTTAAATGGTTCAGGTCATACATAGAAGGGAGAGGCGATTATGAGAGTCTAGGAGAGCATAAGTCTAAGTGGAGTCCCACAAGGCTCAATTCTTGCACCGCTCTTGTTTAGCCTGTATATGCTTCCACTAAGTCAAATAATGAGAAAGAACCAAATTGCCTATCACAGCTATGCTAATGCTACCCAGATTTACCTAGCCTTATCTCCAAATGACTAAAGCCCCACTGATTCCCTCTGCCAGTGCATTGATGAAATTAATAGTTGGATGTGCCAGAACTTTCTTCAGTTAAACAAGGAAAAAGTCATTGCATTTGGAAACAAAGATGAAGTGTTCAAGGTGAATGCATACCTTAACTCTAGGGGTCAAACAACTAAAAATCAAGTCAGGAATCTTGGTGTGATTCTGGAGACAGACCTTAGTTTCAGTAGTCATGTCAAAGCACTAACTAAATCAGCATACTATCATTTAAAAAACATTTCAATAATTAGATGTTTTGTTTCCAGCCAAGACTTGACTATTGTAATGGGCTCCTCACCGGCCTTCCCAAAAAGACCATTAGACAGCTGCAGCTCATCCAGAACGCTGCTGCCAGGATTCTGACTAGAACCCGAAAATCTGAGCATATCACACCAGTCCTCAGGTCCTTACACTGGCTTCCAGTTACATTTAAGATTGATTTTAAAGTACTTTTACTCGCATATAAGTCACTAAATGACCTAGGACCGAAATATATTGCAGATATGCTCACTGAATATAAACCTAACAGAGCACTCAGATCATTAGGATCGAGTCAGTTAGAAATACCAAGGGTTCACACAAAACAAGGGGAGTCCGCCTTTAGTTACTATGCCGCCCGCAGTTGGAATCAGTTTCCAGAAGAGGTCAGATGTAGTAAAACACTAGTCACATTTAAATCTAGACTCAAAACCCATCTGTTTAACTGTGCATTTATTGAATGAGCACTGTGCTATGTCCGAACTGATTGCACTATATTTTCACTGTTTTTTTAAATGTAAAATCATTTTCTAACTGTTTTTAATTTCAAAGTAAATGTTTTAATCATTTTAAAAGTTTTAAAATTGCTTGTTTTATTTGTTATTATTTTTCTTCATGATTATTTTACTTTCTTTTATGTAAAGCACTTTGAATTACCATTGTGTACGAAATGTGCTATATAAATAAACTTGCCTTGCCTTGCCTTGCCTATTAATTATACATATTATTAATAAATGAAAATATTCTAGAAAAGAGGAAATATTACTACTGCATAAATACTATTTCACTTTAAAATAAAACATAGCGCATTTAAGAAAAAAAGGATTCATTTTATTTTGTACTGTCTCTTGTAACTGTAAAATTATATTATATATTTGTTTTAATTCTTTATGTTCAATTGAATTTGTGTCACGATCTCCGGTCTTTTGCTCAGTCACATCTGCACTATCATGCTCCTTGATCCGGACCTGCACTCAATCAGTCTTGAACCACAGCCAACACCATTCACCTCGTTAACTCACCCTACTTAAGCACACAGCTTACCCTAAGCTGGTCTCGTTTAGAGTTAAGACTGTATTCTCCAGAGTTCCTGTCTCCATCATTTCTCCAGCAGTTCCTCCTGTGTTCCAGCGTCTCCCTGTGTTTGACATAACCTGGATACTTACCTAAAAGAAGATGAGGTGTGTGCATTCCTGGTACCTCATCTCCACATCTATGATCTCTCCAGCACCTACAGAGACACTAAACACCAGTTACCTCTCCATCTATACTCTGAATTGCTATTACCTCTATTTACTTACCTGCATTACTCCATTTTTCTCATCACTGCAATAAAACTGAACTGTAGTTGAATTGTCCATCTGTCTAAGTCTGTGATCCGTAACAGAAGACCAGACCTACACTGATCGCAGTACAAGCATTCCTCTCCATCAAGCTGAACTGCTATACTCCCTCTAACAAAATGGCCGTCACCTTGCCCAATATGCAGAGGAATTCTTGGATTTGGCCTACTCCGTCTATTTGGTGGTTAAATTGCTTATAACAATCTTCCATGGAGGTTTGTATGAATCATTATACTCGATGCCCTGGGATAGTAACAACTGCTCATTGGAGCAATATATCCCTTGCACTCTTGCTCAGTCGATCTTTCTCCAGAACACCACATTCTTTCCCTCAAGCCCCTGAGTCGCCTCCAGCGTCAGCTCCAGCCACTGAGGGTTTAATCCAGTGTTGGCTCCAACCCCTTGAGTCTGCTCCAGCATTGGCTCCAGCGTCGGCTCCAGCCCCTGAGTTGGCTCAAGCGTCGGCTCCAGCCCCTGTGTCGGCTCCAGCCACGGAATCTGCTCCAGCCCCTGAGTCCCCTCCAGCGTCGGCTCCAGCCTCTAAATCGCCTCCAGCTTCGGATCCTGCCCCTGAGTCTGCTCCAGCCCCTGAGTCTGCTCCAACTTTTGCATACCCAGACCTTCAAACTTACAGCAGAAGGTCCATGAACTGCAGGTCTAGGATCGCCCAAGAGGCCATATAACTGACAGGTAAAGCAACCAATCAGGTTTCGTGTTGTGCCGTGTGTTTAGGGCCATGGAAATGTCCCCACAATAACAGACCGGTGTGTAAAACTCTTGGGATGTATTTTAAAGAGTCTATGCTGCAAACTTATTTAATTTCACATACTTTGAAAATCCAAAACTTAGCTGATCCTTATAAGGGCTCATTGTCACAGTTGTAAACACAAGAGCTTTCTTCTAACATGATTGTGTTTGGCAACAAGGCATTTTTGTTTCCAGGTGGAACATTAAAGAAAGTGACACACCTGTCTACCGGAAATCCTGTATAATTCAACCAATCAGATGATGAATTCGCTCATCTCAGAGTCCACTCCATCCCCGGAGCTCATCTCAGAGTCCACTCCATCCCCGGAGCTCATCTCAGAGTCCACTCCAGCCCCGGAGCTAATCTAAGAGTCTACAATGCTGTCTGTAATGGCTCTGGTAATTATTTGTATTTGGGCCGCTCTCTCCCAAGAGCTAAGCCAGGAGCCTGCTCTCACACCAGTGCTCAGCCAGGTGGTCCCACTTGCCCCAGAACTCACCCAGAGCACACTTTCACTATAGGATTCTCTATTGCCATCTGTATCTCCAGTTGCCCCCTTGTGTCTCCAGTATTTCCTGAGTCTCCAGTGCCCCCTGTACCTCCCTGGCCTTCTTTGCTCCCGGCACCTCCCTGGTATCCTGTAATGCTGGCACCTTCCTGAGCTACCAGCACCTCCTTGGTTCCCTGAGTTACCGGTGCCACCCTGGAGAGTTTCACCCACCGGTGACACTCTAGTCTGCTGGCACAGCCTTGGTTACCTTCCCAGAAGCTACCACGTGTCCAGGGCATCTATCCTTCCTCTCTGGTGGTCCTCTTCTTGGCACGAGGACACACCTTCTGGGAGGTGGAGTACTGTCAAGATCTAAGGTCTTTTCCTTGGTCACATTTGGACTACAGTTTTCATCATGCTCCTTGATTCACACCTGCACTTGAACCACACCTGACACCATTCACCTTGTTAACTCGCCCTATTTAAGCACACAGCTCTTATACCCTCTTTGTCTGGTTAAGACTGTATTCTCCAGAGTTCCTGTCTCCTTCGTTCTCCGGTGTTTCACCTGAGTTCCTGTGTTTGACATAACCTGGATACTTACCTAAAAGAAGACAAGGTATGTGCATTCCTGGTACCTCATCTCTATGTCTATGATGTCTCCAGCACCTGCAGAGAGAGTAAACACCAATTACCTCTCCATCTATACTCTGAATTGCTTGACTTACTTACCTGCATTACTCCATTTGTTTTTTCACTGCAATACTGTTGAAAGTCTGTGATCTGTGTTTTATAATTTAAGTATTTTTTTATGTCAATACTGTTTATTACAAACTTTTAAACAAACTATAATGTATATAACTTTGAAAATACATAGAGTTTTAATGTTTATCAAAGCCTTGCCAAATATACTTATATTGCAAGTTCTGTACAGCAAACACAAATCAATATACTTTGATTATTTAGTCAAAACTACTATCTGTGACATTCAACAAACCTAGATTCCTTTGGTGCCAGGATTTTAGACAATATATCTGAATAGATTGCACAAATATTGCTGGTATTTGATGTTGCTCTCTCATTTGGATTTGTACTCCTAGAACATTCAGTTTCCAAAACAGAAGTCCCCATTTCACACCTGACTACATGGCATTGAAGCTCGTCGGCAGTGTCAGAGATGGATGGCATCACACACAAGAGCAGTCAGTGAGTCCCAGCATGCATCACACCCTTCCGTCCTAATGGGAAGGTGCAGCTGCTGGGACGGTCAAACTCAGATGCCCTTGACTTCAAACACTGTCCTCGATTATTCCATACAAACAGCAGGATCTGTAAGCAGATTTGCTCACTCAGACACATGTGCATCTCTCACGACCGCTGCATATTGAGACAGAGGAAACAGATTAACTATTGCTTATAATTTTGCTAAAAGCAATGCAGGTGACGAGTCGAAACAGAATGGTGGATGGTACTGTTTTTGCGTGCATGCATCTTGTCTGATCACAGAGCAGAATTGCAGAGGCCATTTTAGCCTCTAAATTGCTTTAGTGAGAGATACACTGCAGCACTGAATCAGTTTAACCAAATCAATAACTGACTGTTTATACATGCTGATAAACATAAACATGCTGCTATTCACCACACAATACACTATTTCACCAACAAACTGAGTTAAACCAAGTGTTGAGTTTTTTATTTAAACAATGTTTAAATACCAGATGCTTTAAAGTTGTGACGTAACAGAAGTAGCAGATATTTCTTATTATTGAATAAAACTATTAAACTGAATTGAAAATATTATGGTAAAAATACAATTTCAATGTAAAATACAACAAATAACATTAATAATGACTTTATTTTACAGTGCAAACGGCAACATGACTAATATTAATTTCTTCATTTTTTCAACTGAATTTGTTTCATAATTGAAGAATTTTACAACATTAATACTGCTATTTTCATGTTTATTACTGTGAAGCTGCATTGAATCAATATATTGATTGGATGTAGGCAGATCTGAATGTAAGTTTGCAATCAATTGTAAGAGAGTAAAAAAATTACAAAGTAAAAAAATATATCTTTTTGCAATGTAATCAAAAACATACATCTAAAAAATACAATAAATATATTAAAAAATATAACATTGACTGTAACGATATCAACCTTCATATTCATCCGGAAGAAGGAGGCGGGAACCGGCGGACAATCAAAAACATTTTAATAACAAAATAAACACAAAACAGCGCACCAGCCCCTCACGGACGACTGGTGCGCATAAAATAAAAACCAAAACACAACTAAAAGCCCAGGCCTGGTCCTCTCTCGTCCTTCACTGTCGTCGCTCCAGTTTTATATCCTTCCATCTCCTCCATGGGCCTCGAGACCGGTGGGACGAACAGGTGTAGTTCATCTCCAATCACTCCCCCGGCCTCGCTCCCATGTCCCTCGGCCCCGCCCCACTCGTCACATACCCCCATCGCCCCTCGCAGGCCGGGGGGTACTCCCGAGACTGCGCTCTACTCCCCCCCCCCCCCCTCCCTCCGGGGGGCCGCTCCCGGGGACCTGCGGGAACCTGGGGGTAGGACAGGCGAGGCGAGAGAAAAGGAGATGGAAGGAGGAGCGACAGAGACGAGAGAGGGGAGAGAGGAAAAAAAAAAAAAAAAAAAAAAATTCCGGTTCCCAGACGCACCGCTGCTCGGCCCTCCACCAGCTGGGTGATCTCCTCCGCGGTGCCTGGCGGTGGCACTGGACGGCCCTCGGCGGACGGCACGACACTCCTCCGCCGCCCGGTGGACGGCGACGGCTCCTCCGGTTTTGGGCAGCCGGCAGGAGTCCCCCGTTCCCTGCTCCTCCCCGTTCCGGCGGAGGCAGCAGGCTCCGGCCACCTGGCGAACGGCGCCGACTCCTCCGCTCCCTCACGGACGGCAGCCGTCTCTCCACATCGTGGGCGGCCGGTAGCGAGCTCGCCCGTCCCCGGCAACTCGCTCCAGTCCACCGCCTCGAGCGTCCATGGCGGCACACTCCTCGCCAGCTCGATGGCACCGCGGATTCACCACAGCGGCGAGGGATCTTCAGCAGCGCGTCCCTCCTTCTCCCGGGTTTCGGCACCACTGTAACGATTAACCTTCCTATTCATCCGGAAGAAGGAGGCGGGAACCGGCGGACAATCAAAACAACATTTTAATAATAACAAAATAAACACAAAACAGCGCACCAGCCCCTCACGGACGACTGGTGCGCATAAAATAAAACCCAAAACACAACTAAAAGCCCAGGCCTGGTCCTCTCTCGTCCTTCACTGTCGTCGCTCCAGTTTTATATCCTTCCATCTCCTCCATGGGCCTCGAGACCGGTGGGACGAACAGGTGTAGTTCATCTCCAATCACTCCCCCGGCCTCGCTCCCATGTCCCTCGGCCCCGCCCCACTCGTCACATTGACTATATATTTTCATTTCATGAATTTTTTTTCTCGACTATGCTTTTTTATGTACAGTAAATTTCTTTATACATACTGAATTAATTTGTAAAATATGTTTTCTTTCTATAAAACATAATTTTTTTTTTTTTTTCACTTTGGCTATGGGGTGAAATATGACCCTCTATACTTGCCCACTCTACTTGCATCAGTGTTTGATTCCCATTACATGCAATCATCAGAATATGAAAGCTGATATAAGCTACACCTTCTCTTTCTCTGTTTATACTGCTGAGAATGGGAGTCCTCTGAACATTAGAGCTACTCTCCTTATGCATCAGACAATCAATGAAATGAATGCTGAAAGGAGCTCTCTGATCATCTATCAAGGGCACTTTCATATGTTAAAGAAGGCAAAACAAGTCTTCAAGTGGAGAAACGGTGGCAACTTCAGCATAAATACGAATCCTGCTTTGATTCTGAATTATCTTTCAGCCAAAGGAGACCCAGCTTTCTGCAAAATTAACTTCAGAAGGACAACAACTGCTTTTGTTGCTTAACCTTCCTCGCTCCTCAGGACTGTTAAAGAACCCCAATGGCAAATATTGTCTACTTTACTATTAATATAGCAGCTATATACAGTAAGTATTCAAATTCAGAGCAAATGCTTATTTCCTGCCTAAACTAACCTGGCACCGTAAACTCTTAACAGCCACTTCCTCTGACATTAAGTCGTTGAAATGGTTTGATTTTGAAAGATTCGAGAGTACCAGTAATTGTGCATTTCTTCGAAAGCATTTATGGGCTTTGTAGAGTTAAACAGTCATCCTGCCACAATCACAACACTACACATTCTGACTGTGAGGGAAATGCGCTCACTTTCTGTAGTTGACCAAGGGCTTGGCGGTCACGAAGGGTCTGAGCAGCGTTTGCACCCGGCTCTCCCAGCACCAGAACGTGGGGTAGTACGTCTCCGAGACCACGGGGCATTTCTCCCTCAGGAACTGATGAAACTTCTTTCCTCCAGCTATCAGTATGGGCTTCTGCAAAGAGCAAAGGGATTGGTAAATATCTCAGAAAGCAAAACTGAGACAGTTCAAAATATTTGTAGAATAGAAATTGATTTATTTATTTATTTTCATAATACTAAGACTTTTTAGTAAATGTATGATAACAATCATTATCATAATCATAATATACAATACACATTTATTAATTCTATTACAACTCTATTTGATAAAATAAATATTATAATAATAAATATAATATAATAATAACAATCATAATATATCTTACATAATTATTATAATTATGGTTAATAAATAATAAATAAAAAATAACACAAATTTCATTTTATATCATATTATAAATATACTGTATTGTTTTATGATAAAATATTATATTATTGTAATAATAACAATCATATTATATATATATATATATATATAATTGATTAATAAATAATAAAATCAAATTAAATACAAATAATTTTATATCATATTAAAATATATCGTATTCTTTTATTATAATATAAATAGAATGATATTGTGACATACATTTGCAAAAAAAAAAAAAAAATATCAAGAAAATAAACTTTTTACCCTAAAGAAACCGAGTGACTTGATAGAATAGCTTATGAATATGTTATAATAGTAGTTTTGATAGTCTGCTAAATAAATTATAATTGTATAGTTTTATATTTCTGTGTGCACCATTCAGATATATTTGAGCTTTGTCTAGAGACAATCTTGCTGAACAACTGATTTCATTATTGTATGTTTGGTGAAAATGAGAACACGTGAACTATTATTTAATATGCAGAGTTACTACCTTAAAATCTATTTCCGTGTCTTAGCTGTAAAAAAAAAAAAAAGGGGAAATATGCTTTTAGGGCACTATTTTTACCTGTGTATAAGTTTCAACATGCCAGCAAGATAATTCCTTTGACAGATGAAACCTTGAATACATATTCCAAGGCGCATTATGACATTAATATCCGCTGTGCACTCGCGTAAGATTATATTATGCGGACTGAGTCAAATACTGGCATGCATTATGACATCATTTGACAGCACTTCTCTGCAAATATGACCCAATCGCGTGCACGAGCATCCGAATCACTCCATTTATGTGGTCATGAATGTGAATGCAGCCGACTCGGATATACAGTCACCTTACCTTGGCTACAGAGATCAGGTAATAGCAGGCATAAGCGGCGCTGAATCCGAGCACCACTGACAGTCCAACCCCAGAGCCAAATAGCCCGACTTTAACTTGGTTTTTGAAGTAATGTGAAAGGTCATTCGTAAATAAATTAAAATTAAGCTCCGGTGAGATCATTTCCTTATAAGGCCCTCGGTTCCGGCCACTGAGACACTCGGGCTGCTGCTGGATGAGAGGATGCGCGTCCAAATGCAGAGGTGAACGGAGACAGGAGTTTAGAGATGAGGAGATGGGTGGCGCTCTGCGAGGAAGGTCAATGCAGCCCGGAGAAATGCAACCCTGTAGAGCGGAAAACAGAGGCAGGTCGAAGTGGGCGGGGCTTAGGATTCGGCATTTCTTATTCTTTATAAAATGATTGGATTGGTCATTTAAAGTCACGCTGTAAAAGTGACCGACAAACAACGCCTGCACATGAAACGTTCGTTTGTTGGTATGTTTGTTTTTGCCAAATATTATTAAAAAGTATAGCCTATACAAACATGAACGACATGGAATAAAAACACACAAGAAACACACAAAATTCTAAGTAGCCTAAAATACACAAATTACTTAAATAAATATTCTGGAAATCTTACAGATATGTAAAGTACTTTTTTATATATATATATTATTAAATCTTAGGCCTATATGCTGCCTTTTTCCGGTTGAGTTGTCTCTGGTTTAGGTTAATGTGCTTTTGTACATTAGCATTGCCAAAATAAATGTAAATGAGTTTAGAGAAATGATAACTAAAACAGAGACTGTATATATTTATATTTATTTAATTTATGTAGTTCTTACGGTAAAGCGATGTCACGTGATGCGTGTTACTTTACTCAACATAGAAGCTAGTAGCCAATCAGAATCATCTGGGGTTGCACGAATGCGCATTTTACTGGGACTGCTTGAGAGGATTTTCATTTTGCGTGTCATTAAAATGTTCCGAGTTTCAAATGCGGCTCGGCGATAGATGTAAAATTACTTCTTGGTCATGAATATTAATGAGGGTTCGTGAGTGGACACTTAAAGAAGGTTACTAAGCAACGTCAGTTCAACCTAATTAATATTCAGTGTAGCTTTTGTGTCGTCCAGGGTTTTTTTTATTTTATAGTATTTTTATTTTATTTTTTACCTTTTTTACCTTTATTATTCATTAGCATTAGCCCTTCCACTCATTTTAGCTAGTTGGTCATCTTTATATGGAGTACCGGTGATTTTTTTTAATTTGCCTGTACGCATTAATGTCTATATTAACAGACATAGGCCACTGGTTTAGTCGGAGAACTGGACAGCAGTGATATAAAATGTGATCACTTTATTAATACAGTATAAAATAACTAAGACAAATTAATGAGAGTTTGTCTGCTTAGTTCAGATGTTTGGTTTTTAATAGAAATAGACAGAAAATCTGCAGTATAGCGCCCTCTAGTGAAGACAATCGACGCGGTCGCTTTTGTTAATGCAGTACAATCAGCAAGTTGTCTTTCTCGTCAAGTTGTCTTTCTCGTCTGTTGTTTTTTGTTGGTTGTTTTACTTATACTGAACTGAGATGTGTTTTACACTGCACGGTACTCGTTTCTTGTCAAACTAACGTATTAGACTGTCTTTTCATTATAGAAATAAATAAATAAATTGCGACATTAAAAGTTTTTTTTAAGTCCATTAACGTTACATATAGCCTAAGTCAAAAAGTACAAGGCAGATGTGCTGTGCAGTTTAAAGCATGTAAAACAGAATAACAACATTAAACATTTTAAATATATAAAGTAAAATAAAAACAATTCTAGGATAAAAAAAAATGCTATTTAATATTAAGGCAGTTACATACATTTTTTTTTTTTTTTTTTTTTTGGCAAACATCAATGCCTTGAATATTATGCGAGCAGCTATTGGTAGCCAGTGCAAATTGATAAACAGAGGTGTGATGTGTATTCTTTTCAGCTCATTAAAATTGTATCTTGCTGCCGCATACTGGATTTATTGTAAAGGTTTGATAGAACTGGCTGGAAAACCTGCCAAGAAGGCTTTGCAATAGTCCAGCCTGGACAGAACAACAGCCTGAATTAGGAGTAGTGCAGCATGTTCCGAAAGAAAGGGCTAGATCTGTAGGATTGGACAGTTTTAGCAATAAGTTTGAGAAAGTCAGCTGATCATCAATCATAAGTTATGGTTGATGTGCCTAACTGGAGGGTGAAATTGATTGAATGTTGCTTTTAATACATTTAATAAAATGTTAAACAAAAATAAAAAGTATAATGAAAGTATAATATAAATTAAAAAAAATAATTAAATACACACACACACACAATTATTTATATATGTAAGATAAAAAAAATTATTATTATTATTATTATTTTATTTTTTAAAAAGCAATAATGAAATGCTCTGGGCTTTAATTATTATATATATATATATATATATATATATATATATATATATATATATTTATTTATTTATTTATTTATTTATTTATTTATTTATATATATATATATTATTTTTTTTTTTTTTTAAGTCAGATTCTCTGATATTATAAAATATGACAGTTTCAATACTTATATTGTACAAATAAATAACGCATTATTTACATGGGTATCAGTGGGTTTTGGGCCATTGTGTGGAGCTCCTCGCTGTTCTCTTTCTTCAATCTGAGTTTTTGGGAAGAGCTTCGACTCTCGGGAAGATCTAGAGACTTTGGCTGAGGACAACAGCAGGTAACGTTAGAGAGCTTTAGAGTTATTAAAAGCTACATTTTGGTATACTTACTGAAGCAGCGAAAGAGTTTATTGAAAGGTGTTAGCATCAGGCTAACTGATCTCCCTGCTTCAGTGTGTGTGTGTGTGTGTGTGTGTGTGTGTGAGAGAGAGATTTAAAGGCTGTGGTCTTGTTGTTGTCTATCAGTGATGTATGGGTGTGATGGAGCAGTTCAGTGTTGGCTGGAGTGTATTCTGAGCAGGTTTTGGCTAACAGGGTTAAAGATCTGCTGATCTGAGCCTCATTAAGCTGACAGAACAAATTGAACCATAGACAAACAGATTATATTGGTTTATATTGGTTTATTACAAGGTTAGAAGCTACAGTGAAGTGTACTTAGAGTTTTGTTACAGCAAGTTGCACTGTCATTATTATTGTGTCACTTAGCATTTATTATTATCAATTTAGCACTTGGTACAAAACAAGTACAAATATGATTGTGTTTATAACCATAACACATATAACAGCTAAACATCAGTACATATTTCAAGATGGATATTCATTTATTTTAAAATATTATTTAAAAATGTAATATTTAAAGAATATATATATAATAGTAGGTTACTTATAATTGAATTTATGTAGTACACATGCACACATAGATTTTAGAAGTAAATATTTTAGTTTTTTTGTATAACATTTATAAATATAGATATAGTTAAAATTATATTTAATATTTATCTAGTGTGTGTATATATATATATATATATATTATACTTAATATGTATTATATGTCATATATATATATATATATATATATATATATATATATATATATATATAAACATTTAAAGATAGATATTTATTTTACATTTTATTTGTTACTTGTTATTTATTTCATTTACTTAATATTTCTGTTTTACATATCATATCATATTAAATATACATATTTTAAAATGTTTAATATATGCAAACACAACAGAGAAGGCAATCCAAATCGTAGTCAAGAGAATGCAAGGGTCAGGGCAGGTAGAAAACAATCAATAAACGAGAGACAATCCAAGGTAATTCACAGCGAGATCAGGCACGGAAAGAAATCGCTCAAAAATGTAGACTGGGGAGACTTCGAAATGAGGAAGGATCTGGGAGATGCTTATATAGTCACCTAATGGGTGTCAGGTGTCACACGATGAAAGCTGAGCATGTGTTCTTGTTCTTTACAGCTGTTGCAGTTGTTTGTAAATACATCACGTTTCAGGGAAGCGTACAGTGATAAAGAGAACTCGGAGGGTGTGCAGAAGGTGTTTGTGTATCTGGAGGCCGTGGAGAAAGCCAAGCGCTGCACTGATGAACAGGAGCTGATTCATCTCATCGAGGAGCAGAGGCTGGAGAAAGAGCAGATCCTGACCAGCCACCTCAGGTCCAAAGAGGTCTGAATCACATTCAGCTTTAATAAACAATTCTATATTTATTTGAATCATCTATTGTAAGACAGACAGTTCATTGCTAATTTTTCTTAGGTATGGAAAGCACTGCTGAAAGAGATGCCCATGGCTGTTTTATTGAAGCATTTGGGGAAGCTGACAGCCAACAAGCTTCTGGCAGCAGGAAGTGCGGATGTCGTAGCTGTTTCTGAGAGGATTCAGGATGAGAACGCTCTGAAAAAGGTCGGGTTACAACTACATAATTTTAACACAATGGTAGCATTCAGCAAAGTTGGTTTATTCTACTGTATTTCTATTTCATGTTATTTGTAGTTTTATAAATAGCATTTGGATAAATGTCTAATTTAGTGGCATTCATACATTACATAAGTAACATGTAAAATGTTAAAATAACTTGAATATACAAGTTATAAACCTTTTTTTTATTGTTTGATGGGAAAGTGATATATTTCTTTGAGATAAATGGTGCTTGATTTGTTATTTTGTAGTAGTAGTAGTAATAATATTAAACAAATTTAAATTAAATTAAAAGTTTCCAAATACTGTACAAAAAATGTATTTATTTATTTAATGACAAACCTAAAAATGTGTGTATGTCAAGTCAAGTCAAGTCAAGTCAAGTCACCTTTATTTATATAGCGCTTTAAACAAAATACATTGCTTCAAAGCACCTGAACAACATTCATTAAGAAAACAGTGTCAATAATGCAAAAATGATAGTTAAAGGCAGTTCATCATTGGATTCAGTTATGTCATCTCTGTTCAGTTAAATAGTGTCTGTGCATTTATTTGCAATCAAGTCAACGATATCGCTGTAGATGAAGTGTCCCCAACTAAGCAAGCCAGAGGCGACAGCGGCAAGGAACCGAAACTCCATCGGTGACAGAATGGAGAAAAAAACCTTGGGAGAAACCAGGCTCAGTTGGGGGGCCAGTTCTCCTCTGACCAGACGAAACCAGTAGTTCAATTCCAGGCTGCAGCAAAGTCAGATTGTGCAGAAGAATCATCTGTTTCCTGTGGTCTTGTCCTGGTGCTCCTCTGAGACAAGATCTTTACAGGGGATCTGTATCTGGGGCTCTAGTTGTCCTGGTCTCCGCTGTCTTTCAGGGATGTAGAGGTCCTTTCTAGGTGCTGATCCAGCATCTGGTCTGGATACGTACTGGATCCGGGTGACTGCAGTGACCCTCTGATCTGGACACAGACTGGATCTGGTGGCCACGGTGACCTCGGAACAAGAGAGAAACAGACAAATATTAGCGTAGATGCCATTCTTCTCATAATGTAGCAAGTACATCGGGTGTTATGGGAAGTGTTTCCGGTTCCGGTTTACCTAATTAATGCAGCATAAAAATCCTTTAACGGATTTGGATATTAAAAGCATATTAGTATGTTATGTGTAAGCCAGGTTAAAGAGATGGGTCTTTAATCTAGATTTAAACTGCAAGAGTGTGTCTGCCTCCCGAACAATGTTAGGTAGGTTATTCCAGAGTTTCGGCGCCAAATAGGAAAGGGATCTGCCGCCCGCAGTTGATTTCACACAGGGAAGTCGTGGCCTAATGGTTAGAGAGTCGGACTCCCAATCGAAAGGTTGTGAGTTCGAGTCCCGGGCCGGCAGGAATTGTGGGTGGGGGGAGTGCATGTACAGTTCTCTCTCCACCTTCAATACCACGACTTAGGTGCCCTTGAGCAAGGCATCGAACCCCCAACTGCTCCCCGGGCGCCGCAGCATAAATGGCTGCCCACTGCTCCGGGTGTGTGCTCACAGGCATTCGAATAATGTATCTCTTAAATTGTGAGTGTAGTTGCATCTGCATTTTTATTCTTTAGCTTGGGTTAAACTAATTTTACTTTGTTGGATCAGCAGCTATGCTAATGATGTCTCTATTTTGTTTCTATGTTTTGCCACGGGATTTACATCCCGTGGTAACTAGGATTTACACAAGCTCCAGTCTGGATCCAGAACACCTGAGAAGAGATGATGCTGACCCTCAGAGGACCCCAGATGATCCTAACCTTGAATCAACAAACAGAACTAACAATTATTGCTACATGTGTGACTGCATCATATAATTACTATTAATTAATAATATTGATAGTTCATCATCTAGCTGACTACGTCTTGTATTATTATTATTATTTTTATTTTTCTAAAATCCTGTCAAACGTGCACAAACTACTAGCTACTACTAAATATTGTAGAAACATAATTTTCTGTAAAGTTGCTTTGTAACGATTTGTATTGTAAAAAGCGCTATACAAATAAACTTGAATTGAATTGAATTGAATTGAACAGTGTGTGTGTGTGTGTTCACTGCTCTGTGTGTGTGCATTTCGGATGGGTTAAATGCAGAGCACAAATTCTGAGTATGGGTCACCATACTTGGCTGAATGTCACTTCACTTTCACTTTCACTTTTGATATTCTAGGTATTATCAAATTGCCTGAGTTTTGAGAACGTAGCGGACGTAGAGGATTATAATGTAAAAGGAGCTCATTCAAATACTGAGGTGCTAAACCATTCAGGGCTTTATAAGTAATAAGCAATATTTTAAAATCTATGCGATGCTTGATAGGGAGCCAGTGCAGTGTTGACAGGACCGGGCTAATATGGTCATACTTCCTGGATCTAGTAAGAACTCTTGCTGCTGCA
This sequence comes from Carassius carassius, assembly GCF_963082965.1. NCBI lineage: Eukaryota > Metazoa > Chordata > Actinopteri > Cypriniformes > Cyprinidae > Carassius > Carassius carassius. The sequence continues at coordinate 32,008,586 of NC_081766.1, read as the reverse complement.
TTTTGGACTAGCTGGAGTTTGTTTACTAAGCGTGCAGAACAACCACCCAATAAAGCATTACAATAATCTAACCTTGAGGTCATAAATGCATGGATTAACATTTCTGCATTTGACATTGAGAGCATAGGCCGTAATTTAGATATATTTTTGAGATGGAAAAATGCAGTTTTACAAATGCTAGAAACGTGGCTTTCTAAGGAAAGATTGCGATCAAATAGCACACCTAGGTTCCTATCTCCCAAGGGTAACATATAAAGCGTGAAGAGTAGCGGCCCTAGTACTGAGCCTTGAGTGTGTGTGTGTGTGTGTGTGTGTGTGTGTGTTTAATGGTTTCCAGATAAGTGTTATATTTAAGTTAAATGAAGCTTGGTTTGGTTTGTTTTGTTTTTTAGTGGTAATAATATTAAAATAATTATATATATTACAAACCTAAAAAAAATTTCAATGGTTTGCTTGATAAGTTTTATATTTCTTTAGAATAAATAATGCTTGGTTTGTTATTTTGTAGTTGTAGTAATATTATGTTATATTAGTATAGGACTAAACTAATACATGTAATATATGAAAATGTTTTCTAATTTTTTGGGATTCGTACATTTTTGATGAAATTTTAAATTGAGTTGAACATTCCAAAAGTGTGACATTTTAAAGTCCTATACATTTTGTCTTTTAAATCCACTACTTCAGGCAAAAACACATCTGAAAACTATAAGAGAGGTCACGGAAAGCATAGCAAACTGAGATGGGAGCTGGACAGAGACATTGTTCAAGCCCTGGACTGTGCCTTCTCCAGTAGTATTTCAGTGAGTGCCGTCATGAAATGTGCTGTCGAACGTGTGGTTTTCAATAGACTACAGAAATCATATTGTGATGTTAAGCTGTGACTCTTTATGTCTGTAGACTGTGGAGCCCACAGGCAAGCGGTTTCTGGTGGATGTGGATGTGAGCTCTTCTCTGAGCAGCGTGACTCACGGTAGGCAGCGGCTGCGGCCTTGTGTTTGGTGAGAAACACCACTGCAAACCTACTCGAATCCTGTTAGTCTGTGAAGAGACCGAAGTCATATATTAAGGTAATATTTTGTCCTTGGAGGAAATGTGTGTGGCTGTCGGGGTCATTTTACATTTCTTGCATATTCCTTTTCTTATGGGACGCTCTAGTTTTGTAAACATCGATGAATGGCACTCAGCAGTGCATTCCTCTAATATGAATCATTTAAAAACACTTTATGAAAAAGAGTGACATGTTGATTATAACCAACTAAGAATGTACAAACCCCATGAAATCAAGACTTTTGTGACTTTTGGTTGATTTGTGTTAGCTGGAAGGCTGTCTGCATGCTATTCCACATCTAAAAGTAACATTTAGCTGATATAGACTTCTAACCCTTTAAAGTATATGAAATAATCTTTCTTTTTTATATATATATTTTTTTGAAAACATGTTTTTTGTTAAGCATCATATTTTATAGATCAGGCTATATTGCTCATATAATATGATATAGTGAGAGTATGGAGGAAAAACATACAAAACTAAGCAAAGTTTACCCAAAAATAAAAATGTAAAAAAGGTCTTGTGACCTTTGTGACACATTTGACCGTTTTATTTTTTAAGATCTTTTACATGAACACGATCACCTGTGTGCTAAATCTTTAATTTTTTTGGTAATTCCTGCAGATTTTAAAGAAGAAAAAAAAAGATGAAGAAGCTTCAAATTCAGTTTCAAAGTGGTTCTCTTTATTTTAATGGCAGGTGATTGCACAGACGGAGCCAGACACACAGATTGTGGTTTTCTCTAAAGGAAGTGTTCTTCCCTGTGCTCTCTCTTCTGATATGACATTTATGCAGGTAGCAGCACAGCTCATCCAGGTGAGAAGATGCTTTTAGTGAAACATTTTGTGCTATATAAAGACATATATAGAGACATGTTGCTTCCTGTTAATACTTCAAGACCACAACATAACTGCAGCATCCTGAATGCATTCAGCCAACAGAATTCACTCACATATTCTGTAGTGTCCCGTAGCCTCATTATAAACACAAGTTGTAGTCATCACACCCCTATGTGAATGATTAGATCTAGTTCATCTGTAGTTATAATAATCCATATGTGACTTCTCTCCAGACTCCTGGTCGCAGCACAGACTGTGCCTTACCCATCACCTGGGCCTCAGAGAATGATAAAACTGTGGACGTCTTCATCATTTTCACCAGCAATCAAACGTTTGGGAGGGAAAATCCAGCAGACACACTGAAGATGTATAGACAAGTGAGTGCAACCCGAAAGCTCATTACAATGTTTTACTCTTTGCTACCTGTAATATGATTTAATAAGGTTGTTATTAAACACTAATTTAGTGCAGTTAATTAAACAATTACTTTAAAGTTATTTTTTTACAATGTCTTTTTAATGATTTACACACCTGCCACAGTAATGTCATATCTATTGCATCTTCATTTTTTTTTTTAGATAAATCTTATCAAATATATGCTATTAATACAGAAATCTCTCGTTCACTAAGGCTGCATTTATTTGTCAAAAAGAAAAAAAAAAGAAAAACTGAAATTGAAAAAAAAAACAGACAGCATCTCCCTGACATGATGTGAACATGCATGAACATTTGGGCGGCATTACGCAAATATTTCCACATCGTGATGTAGACATGGGTGGGTGTGTTAAAACGAGCCGTTTTAGCCCGTTCTGGATCATCCTTCTCTTTTAGATATAATAATTCCATTTGTGGGAGACATTGAGTTTTGTAACTCTGCAGATCTTATACATGCACAAATAGCTACATAACTCCCTAAAGAAAATCACATCATATGACCCCTTTAATCTCACATTGTTTGTAATTAATTGCAATTAATCAGATATGAATATATTTATATTATAGTCATAATTTTACACTGAATCTCAAAACTACACAGAGCCATATTTCACTGACAAGCTAGGAAATATCATGTTCATAATCGCAAATGAATCACCTTCGATTATAACCGTGATATTGCCTAGCTTGTCAGTGAACTACGGCTCTGTGTATTAAATGTCGCTCCATCTGAAAGCAGGTGATGGCGATTTGCTACCAATCACGGAACTGGCTTTACTGACGAGATGTGCTTGACAAACTGCACAGCCCTAGTTCATATAGTCTCATATAGTTCATATAGTCATGCAGTGTTCCTGTGGCTTAGTGGTAGAGCTTGCGTTAGCAGCGTAAAAGATTGTGGGGTCAATTCCCAGGGAAAAAAATGTATAGCCTGAATCCACTGTAAGTCTCTTTGGATAAAAGCATCTGATAAATGCATAAATGTATAATATATACAATGCATTAAGTTCTGACAGACATAATTATAATCCATGTTGAACACAGTTGTGCTGCTTAATGTACAAAAGAACAGCATTTATTTGAAATAGTTATTTTGTAACATAAAAGTCTTTACTGTCACTTTTGATCATTTTAATTTGTCTATGCTAAGTAAAAACAGGAATTTCTTTCAAAATTGTCATGTAATAATTCATAAATGAATCAATTAAACATTACTTTTTCTAATGTAGTTTTCTTCATTTTTGTCCTGTGTTGTCTTGTCTTTTTTCAGAAAAGCAGTGTATTTTCTAAACTGATTGTGTGTGGATTGATTGCCAGCTCCCTGTCCATCGCCGATCCTGAAGACGCGGCATGCTGGACATCTGTGGCTTCGACTCCCAAGCAGTTGATGTCATTCGTAACTTTGCACTCGATGTCATTTAAAAGCTCTTTGTTCTGTAGCATGCACTCGCTTTTCTGAAAGCACAATGAAACAAGGATGCACCCTCATCAACATCAGAAAAAAATGTTTTTACATTTTCATTTGGAAATCCTGCAGTTTGGAATCCAAGTCTCATTCAACGTCCAGCAGGCTGGATTAGTTGCAGTGAAAATCAGGAAAATGATAATTATGTTTACTGATATCCATTCAGTATACTGTATGCTTTTAATGAATTGTTGCTTCTTTCCCAGAAGAGCATAGCTGATTTAAAGTACATGTTTTTTAAGAAGTACGTCACTGACCTTCATTAGAAGTAATGTACTAAATATTTAGAGACCTTACTCATAGTGTGTAATTCATGTTTTGTTCCGTGTAATGAGATGCTATGAAATACTACACCTCAAGCTGAAAGTGCTCCATAGTAGGGATGGGCAAATCGATCCTGAAGTAGCGATAAATCAATACTTATGTGAGTATCGAAAGTATCAATACTCAAATAAAAAAAATCGATACTAAGGTGTTTTTATTTACCAGTGATTTTGTATATTAAACAAATATAATGCCTACAATATGCCTTAAATTGGACGCATAACATATGTTAGCAAATAATTGTGTGGAAGGGATTTTCCTGCTCATCTGAACACACGCAAATGTTGCAAGGCAGAATCAATCAATTACAGAGAGCATTCACTCACTTCTGACAGTGTATTTAAATGGAGCTGTGTTTCCCAAGAGTAGCCTATAATAAGAAAGCATTTATGTATTTGGAAAAGGCAGCCCAGAACAATGCAGAAAACATAGGCCATACGTTTGAGTCATTTCACGATAAGCCTATTGACATTGTACACTAGTTTGTGCAGTACATTTATTTAAATTTGAATGTTAAAAGTTCATATTGCTCAAGTTCTATTCTGTATTTGTTAATATAAATTAAACACTCTCTGAATAAAAAGGTTGTATTTTATGCATGCAACAGCCTATTACTTGCAGTCCCTTATGACAATGAACCATGGTAAAGTAAATATAGTTTAACTATAGTGTTTGTAGATTTCCTTGGTTACTACTACAGTAAACATATTTACACCACGTGTAAACAAAAATATAACCTAATAAGTTGCAATTAAGGCGTATTGAATGTTAAAATGTATTTCAAATATAAAGTAGGTATTATTACCCATTGTACTCATAATAATTAAATAAATTTCGTAATCTAAAAGTTCAGTTTAGAAGTATCGTATCGGTATTGATATCGACGATACTGGCCATTAAAAGTATCGGTATCGTATCGAGAACAAAATATGTGGTATCACCCATCACTACTCCATAGGTCTTCCACAAAAATGGTGGAGAAATATAAAGCAAAATATATTTGTGAGATCATTGAAATGTAAATCTGGTGTTCTCAGAAACCCATGTAGCCTAAATTACTAGACTCGTCGCTAATGTTTAATATTGAAATACCGCAAGTGTTCTGTGGTCCTTGGTAACTTGATATTTGATATATGATTGCAAATAACCTTTTATTATGAATCAATAGAGCCTTGACACTCATGTCTTAAGACCTGAACATTTTAATGTCTACTCTTTGGCACACTTTTCAATCAACTAAATAACTAAGAGGTGTATGCATTGACTGATAGAGCTTGTTAATGGATGTTGCTTCTAGATTAATTTTAAATGTGTAGAAAGTTACTTTTTTTGCATTGTCTGTTGCTCTTTGTGCCTCTTAAGGTCAAGATTGTAATTTTGCTAAAGCTGTTAGGTGATTATTATTACGGAAATAAATTGTAGACACAAACTAACAAACACTAAAACATCTGTAGACAATAACTACCTGTTACTTTTGAGATATAATACTGAATGTTCTTGTTTGTGTAATATTACATATAATCTAAACCTCTTGAATTAAGGGATAATAAATCTAACAAATAATGAAAGGCTGTGCTCTCATGCTTTTACAAAAATGAAATGTATTTGCCATGTTTTTGTTTTATTTGTCCACGTAGTTAACATAATAGCAAGTTAACAAAGTTTATTTTTATAAATTGTTGTTGTTGTTGTTGTTGTTGTTTTTATATTTGAAAGTGGTCTCCAAGTCTGTTCGGTGTAGCTGCCCCAGATTTGCCTGAGCTGGCCATTCAAGTCTTAAATACTTTTTAATACTTAATTTATATTCGCTTATAAATAACCCGTTTACTTAACCTGTTTACGCTGCATCTTTTATCTAAAAAAGATCTAAAAATACGAATAAAAAACATTCTGATTAATTAATTTTATATTGGCGCTATTTGAGCCAGCTCTCCGCTGAGAAGTTTCTGGGTCTTAAATAAAACACTCGTAATGAGGAGGCGCGATCATGGCGGACGTGCTGAGTGTTCTTCGCCTGTACAACATCCAGAAAAAGGAGATCGTTGCGAAAGGGGATGAAGTTATTTTCGGAGAATTCTCCTGGCCTAAAGATGTCAAAACTAACTATGTCATTTGGGGGTAAGTGTGCGCTTCTTCCGCGCGGTTCTTCGTGTTGTTTTGAGCCGAGCTGCTTTAGCCGCTAATGCGCTGCTGCTAAACTCGTGTTGTGTTGTAGTGTTCTTGTACAGAATAAAGTGTTCTGTGTCTGTAAGTCACTGTAGTTACGTGTCAAACACTGGGAGACTGTAACTAATCTGTTGGTTGTTGTTTAAAGCACGCTGAGCTGTTTGTACAGAAAGCATTTAGGCTTGCGCAACAACTTCTCATTTGTGACACTGTTGAATCGTTATTGTTTCAAACTTTATAATCCAAACTAACTTGGTACCACATTTTTTTCAATGTTTTTGGACATAATATACTTTGAGGTACACTGGAGTAACACGTAAAGACCCATATGATAATCAAAGTATCACCTAACACTGTTCTTTTGTTTGTGTTGTGTTCATGTTAATGTTATAATGTATATATTTTTTATGTGTCCTATTTAAGGTTTGTCTGAGGTTGCTGTGCTTTGTAGCTCAGTTTGATAAAAATGTATCTTGTTGAAAGGTTCCCAGGTTTTTCTTTAACATGCAATTTAATTTCAGAACTGGAAAAGAGGGACAGCCTAAAGAGTACTACACTCTTGACTCGATTCTGTTCCTGCTCAACAATGTGCATCTTCCTCACCCTTCGTATGTGCGGAGAGCTGCAGTGAGTACAGATGCACAGTTTATAGCACACACTTTAAAATGTGATCAAAGTGTATTCATTTTATTATTACTATTGCCATTTTTGTTTTCATGATATTTACGTACATTTAAACCTTGCCTCTCAGAGAAGTCAATAGTTTTTTGTAAGGCAAGTGTTTTTATATTCAGGTTTCAATTAAAGCTTAATCTATAATAAGGAAATATCCTAATTTGAATGGTTTTCTTTAATAATGTTGTTTGAGTGCACAGGTGGTTGGAAAGTAAAACATAAGCCTGCTTTTGTGATTGCAGACAGAGAACATCCCTGTTGTAAGACGACCCGATAGAAAAGACTTGCTGTCTTATCTCAATGGAGAAAGCTGTAAGTGTGATGAAGAATCAAAGTGTTCAAGCTCTTTATTAAAACAACACACTTATTTATCTGTTTGTCAATTAATTTTACAGCATCATCAACAAGCATCGACAGAAGTGCACCCATTGAGATTGGTTTACAAAGGCCGACACAAGGTGTGTGGTTTTTTTCTTTAGTGTATTTTTGATATTTAAAAAAAAAAAAAAAAAAATCATATTAGGCCATTATTTGTTCTTTATTTTAGGGCATGTAATAATATCAAAAAATAGTCAAAAGTGCCTCTATTTGAGCCATATCCTGGCATTAAATTGCAATTGTTTTAACAGTTAAAAGGGCAGCAGATGAAGTGTTTTCAGAGGCCAAAAAGCCTCGGGTTGAGGTAAGAAGCATTTTAAAGCTTCAATACAAAAAAAAGATTGTTGAAATGCTGAAAAGCAACATGTCTCTGTGCTGCTTATGATTTGTGCATGTGTTTCTCAGGATGAAGAGCGTGTGCGTCTGGATAAGGAGCGTCTGGCTGCTCGTCTCGAGGGTCATAAGGAAAGCATTGTGCAGACAGATCAGATCAGGTATGATCAAACTGATCCAGCGTTTTAACTGTGTGCAAAAAATATGGACAGTTTTCCTCAATATCATCTTTTGTGTTCAGCAAATGATGATAATGCATACTGGTTTGGAAAAACACTAAATGATGACTTTTCATTTTTAGATGGACTATCCCTTCAATAAGTTTTCTAAAATACATTTTTTACTATTTTTAACATGTTTATTGCATGAATTTCAGGTGAGAAGAAAAAAAATGAGGTAGTTTTACTTGCATCCACCGCTACGTATCAATGCAACCTACAAATGAGAGAACGTTTACTTTGCTTCCTTGGGTTGTCACTTTTGTGTGAAAAATCCTTTTTGATTTGAGTGACGAGTGTTCATTGAATCGACTGTAAAATCGATTTTGCATGCCTAAAGTTTATACGGCAAATAACACCAAATATAGGTAAATCCACGGACAACAGGCAGGAGGAATGTAAAGATTCAATATATTAGTGAAGACCAATATTTCTGATTATTTATTGGCGTGAAGCTAATGAGCAAGGCATCGAACCCCCAACTGCTCCCCGGGCACCGCAGCATAAATGAACACTGCTCCGGATGTGTGTTCACAGTGTGTGTGTGTGTGTGTGTGTGTGTGTTCTCTGCTCTGTGTGTGTGTGCACTTTGGACGGGTTAAGTGCAGAGCGCGAATTCTTAGTATGGGTCACCATACTTGGCTGAATGTCACGTCACTTTCATTGTGAACCTTTCATTTTTAATATTTTATGTTTTTGTGCTCCTGCGCATCTCCGTGTGTGTAATTAGCAGAGTGTACGTGCTCTGTGCAACCACCTATATGCACTTATTACTAACGTGCCCTTTTAAGTAATTTTCAAAAAATACTGCGCCATTGACTTTAGACCAGGTTTTAGTTGGTCAATGGTGCAATCAGTTTTCAGTAGGGATGCACCGGTTGACCGGCCATAAATCGGAACAGCCGGTTTTGCTTAAAATACGCGATGGCAATCGGCCGGTTTTTCGTCTTTTTTTCGGCTGATTTTTCCAGAAGTGCGCCTGCATGCACAGACTACATTGTAATCATTCCAGTCACTTAATTTGTGTGGAAGTATTTCAAAATCTGTGCACAGGACACGGGCAGCCGATCAGCACTGTACGTGCAGCGCTACACGTGAAAGTGAAAGTGAAGTGACATTCAGCCAAGTATGGTGACCCATACTCAGAATTTGTGCTCTGCATTTAACCCATCCAAAATGCACACACACAGAGCAGTGAACACACACACACACAGTGAGCACACACCCGGAGCAGTGGGCAGCCATTTATGCTGCGGCGCCCGGGGAGCAGTTGGGGGTTCGATGCCTTGCTCAAGGGCACCTAAGTCGTGGTATTGAAGGTGGAGAGAGAACTGTACATGCACTCCCCCCACCCACAATTCCTGCCGGCCCGGGACTCGAACTCACAACCTTTCGATTGGGAGTCCGACTCTCTAACCATTAGGCCACGACTCCCCAGCACGACTCCCCGTCTGAGGCACAGATAGCAGGAAGAGAACAGCCGTTGTTGTACTGGCGCACAAATAAGAGTCTTTCCCTGCGCAAGCGTACTGTACCTGTCCACGCCCTGCACAAGCAGAGACAGTGAAGGGATGTTCAGCTCAACTTCTCGTCCAACATGCGAGAAACAAAACCGACTAAACTGTGACAAAGCTGAAATATATATATAATTTTTTTGCAAAGTATAACTTGCAAACGTTTGAAAAGCCAGAAGTAAATGTCAGTTCTGTATAAGATTATTATTTTTCTTTTACCTTAAAAATACATCGACTTTTATTTTAAAATCACTTGCTGTAGCACACTGAAAAAAAGTCGTTCATTCATCCAATTAAAAAATTTCAGGGTAATGATTCAAAACCAAATTTAAAAACTAAAACAAATACTGAATGTTGATTTAAGAAACATCTTAATGAATGGGTGTTGATTGTGTTGTTTGACTGTAGAACTATGCACTTATTGCCTTTTAATTTCACCTGGTTACAGTTCATCTTCTCATTCAAGGCCAGCTCTCTGTAGTTTCAACCCAATTCAAAAACAAAAGCTAAATGCTGATGTCTGTACCATCTGTGTTTGTATTAAATGTAGTCTAGTTACTGTGCAGTTACTGATGTTAATTTCAGATGGTTATGGTTATTGTTTTCAATAGCCAAAAGCCAGTTTGGCCTATCAACTACCAAATAAACATCTTGTTTATGCATACTGTCCTTCTTTCTTGTTTGTTGCATAAAAAAAAAGAAAAGAAATCGGTATCGGAACCGGCCATGAAAGATCATGATCGTGCATCCCTAGTTTTCAGTTACCTTAAACAAGCAATGTGCCAACAATGCGCATGAATGTATTGTTTTCACACCATCCGCACATGGGGTAACGGAGAGGTTCGAGTGCATTTGCTATTTAAACACAGTGCTGGATGTGAAAATAACTGCATCATGCTGGAACTAGCAAAAAACGCTTGTTGCGTCTGGCATTGCATTGCACCAGGTGTATGACAGGGCCCTTTTTATTATTATTCACCATATAACACAGCTTGTCATATCTTAACCGTTTAGTTCTCCTAGTTTATGTAATTCTTCTTCTGATCTTAGGTCTCTGTCCGAAGCCATGTCAGTGGAGAAGATTGCTGCTATCAAGGCCAAGATCATGGCCAAGAAGCGCTCCACCATCAAGACTGACCTGGACGATGACATCACCCAGAAACAGAGAAGCTTCGTGGATGCTGAAGTGGACGTGACCAGAGACATTGTGAGTCGAGAGAGAGTGTGGCGGACGAGGACCACCATTTTACAGAGCACTGGCAAGGTAAGAGGAGACACTCAGGGCTGTCCATTAAGACATTAACATCTATTAAAACATAAATAAATGCCATTGTGGTAATAAGACTTTCCTACCAATCTCTCTTTAATTATTTACTCTGCTGCAATATCTTTTAAATCTATTTTAATGAATTAATAAACATTTAATCAAATTGTGTATCAAGCTGGAGTGAATTGTTCTGATTTTTCAAAATTTGCAGCCGATGAACATTTATTGGCCAAAAAAATCAAAATATATTGTAAATTGTTGGACACCGATGAGTTTATACATTGTTTTCCTTTCTTTTTTTTAATATACATGCATTTATATTTGTTACAAACTTTTTCTTGGCCAATCAAAATTATTTACATCTGTAGTTCATACTATTATATTTTTCCTACGATTTATTGTTTAATTAAAATTATATATTATATCTGGATTATTGCAGCTTGTGTTTTGGTGGTTCTGAAATATAAAACGGTTGTCCTGCAGGTGGAGGTGTTTCACTGATCAAACAGCTGTTTTCTTGTTTGGGTTATTTTGTTAGGGTTGGATTTTGAATGGTTAGTTAACTCATAACTTGGTTAAAAGCCATGTTTAAAGAATATGAACTCCTGAACATGATGATCTTTTGATGTTGTAGAATTTCTCCAAAAATATATTTGCCATCCTACAATCAGTGAAGGCGAGGGAGGAAGGTCGAGCCCCTGAACAGAGACAGACCCAGAACCAAACACAGGTGGTGAGTAACAATCAGAGCCGCTTTATTAATGCGCCAGTGTTTGTTTCTGTACATCAGAATAGATGGAATGTTTTTTTATAGAACTTCAAAGGGCCATACAGCTCACTTGGCACATAAACCCTATTTAACAATTGCTAGGATGCATTTCTCAATAGACCAATTCAGAGTAGACATCAGTTTCGTCACTTGCAGCTGCGCGCGCATAATGGTTGCAGAAAAATACTGGGAACAAGTGGAGTTAAATGTGTAAAATCCATGGAATAAGAGAAAAATATAAATTTTTGTGCCTTTTGATGTCTAGATCGGAATGAAAATAACTTTTATGGAATACTATAAAATATAATATAAAATATTTTTATAGAATACTGTCATCAAAGATGCCATTTGAAGCTAAACACTGATGTTTAAATGGACAGATTTTGGATGAAAACTGCTATGATTACTCTACTTTTAAAGCATACACTTGATTTAAACAATGGGTCTTCATAATATTCATATGTGCTGTTCAATGATGTATTGTATTAGCCCTACAAACCTTACTATTAACATTTTTACATTACATTTATCTATTTTTTTCTCACAATTCTGACTTTTTTAATTTATATAGGTTATCCAAATTCAGACTTTATAACTCGTCAAAAATAGTGAGTTTGTCTATTCTGAGAAAGAAAAAAAAAACAAGCGTTGAGGGGAAAAGAGAGATTGACGAGTTGTTTTTCCTTAATAGAATTTGAGATATAATATCGGAACTGCGAGAATAAAGTCTGAATTTTGAAATATAAAATCAAATTAACTTTTTTCTTATTCTTTTATTCCAGTTGAAAACCGCCATTTTCTGCCACTAGATAGTCTCCGCACACAAAAAAACATCATCCCTGTTTGGGATCTGTAAGACTATCCCACTGTCTAACGTCAATTTCAGCTAATAATAGTCCTAGGCCTCGAAGCCTTTTTTAATTTAATTTAAATCTCACGTTACGTTCTTTCGCAATGATTTTTATAATGTGACACAACGCGTTTACGTCACCCACAAAGCAGAAGGAGACACAATCGCTGCGTCCGAGTCAGCAGTGTTTTGATTTGAGGGCGCGGGCAAATGTAAAGAGAACGTCGTGGCGTGCGTCCACTGCAAGATAGAGTGGAATCCAGTCATAAAAACGGAATTTACAGTTTAACGCGGAATGGCACGGAATTTGCCAAATTTTGAATGAATTAATAAAAAATAGGTCATTACACTTACATCAAATCACAATATGGACTAATATCTGTAAATATTAAGCCGGAACAGTCTATTTAAATATGAATCTTGCATGTTCTGCGTGTCTGTGTTAATGAATGGAGCAGAAGCGTGACTTCCTTTATCACACACACTGAAGCGCGCATGACGCTCGGCGGTGATTTCAGCATCTCCTGTCAGAACTGCTCTGACAGTCACTTCATGAGCATTTGACTGTTTGATTTGAGTAAAACTAGCGTCACATCACATACACAGAACTGTAAAGGTACGTCAACCCGTCAAAATAAAAGTCTGGTTAAAGACTATTGTTCAGCAGAATGTACATAGCCTACTACTAAAAAAAAATCTAACTTTTTTTTTTTTTAAGGTTTAATCACACAACATTTCTTCCATGTTTTTAATAGTAAATCCCCTTTGTTTACCAAAAAGTTGATAATTTTCAATAATTAAAAGATAAATTAAATGTTTTGTTTAATGTGCATCTCAGAAAATGCTTTATTTAAAACCCCAACTGAATGGCACTTAAATGCACTTAATTCATCTGTCAACTTTCTTGTCATTGTTCACAGTCCAAGTACAGACAGAGAAACAATGGGTAATAATTTAATGTTTATTTTTGATGTATGCATTGCATTCTATGCATTTAAAAAATAAATATTGTTTCTAAAAAAGGAAACTTAGTTGTTCATTTTAAGAGACCCAGGAGTCTTATTTTCTCTTGCATAATTAATATTGCACTTTAAGCAAAAACACATTTTATCCGATTACTCGATTAATCGATGGAATTTTTGGTAGAATACTCGATTACTAAAATATTCGATAGCTACAGCCCTACAATGAACATTTTGAAAATGACATCTAATCAATATAATCGGCAATCTTTTTAAACCAAACAATTTTATACTGCATCCGTGTAATTCTCTATACATAAAGGCTATTCATTCCCGTGTTTTCTGATACCATGATGCGCGCATCCTGAATGTTTACAAACATATAATTGGCCTATACTTAAAACACTTTTTCAAAACTCTTCACTCAGCGTTTATAACAAACTTTCATCTAGGCACAGCAGTTAATTTTACATAAATTCACTGAAACTCATTTAGATCCTGAGTCAAATCCAGTGCTTGCATCTCATTTTAAATGGAAAGAGCACAGACAAAGCCTTAGTTTGTTCATATATAGAGATTTATTTTATTTGTTACTTGTTTGATCTGGGGTTCGTTTTAAAATCTGTTTAGTTTAATTATTACAATTTCAAAAAGAAATGTGCTCCAATAGCCTTTAAACTAATTAAAAAAATAATAATTGTGAGAAAATCGAATCGTGAGTTAAGTGAATCGTTACATCCCTACTATAAAAATTACAGTTGTTCGTGGGTTTTTTTGTCTGTAAACTTTCATTACAAAACAAGAATGATGGTATATGACACTGTTACATGTTTACGTTACAGTGCAAAATTACCATCTATAAAAAAGGAGACAAATAAGAAATAATGTTTCTGAAAGATTAACACAAGTGTAGTTGTTCAACTGAATCTGTTTTGGTAGTATTTCATTTTTTTTATGGACGAATAAAATGTTTCCACAATCTGCTTTTAAAATATTTCTTAATATTCTTCAGTTGTCTTTCACGTCTGATTGCTCGAAGACTGTCAAAAAAGAAAAGAAAACAAGGTTTATATATAAACACAGTTGGTATGTCTAAAGTGAAAGTAAACAGTTGAGAGACAGATGCGTGCCTGTATATTTAGACACGTGCAGGTCTGGAAGTGTCAGTGCCAAACCTGCTGCCTCTTGCCATTAAAGGCTTGCCATTAATTTTACCCCAAAATTCATTATTTACTCAGTTATCTCACACTCATGTTGTCTCAACCAGCAACTCTTTGGTTACCCACATTCTTCAACATAACTTTTGTTCAACAGAAGAAAGGTTTAAAACAATCAGAATTAGTTAATGACATAATTAAAAATTTTGGGTGAACTGGGATTATTTAGTCAAGTGTTTTATATTGTTTTTATATTTGTTCAATTTAATTTATTGAAGGTTACGGTTAAATACAACTACTTTAACAAATAAAGCACTGTTGGTTATTTGTATATTATATTATTTTCTATTATATTGTTACTTTGTAAGGCTTTGTATTTAAAATAGTGAAATTGGTTTCGGCTGTACTTCTCAGACAACTTACAAATGTTACGACCCTCAACAGGTTAAGGAAACTTTCCTCCATAAAATGTGCTGCACACACTCAAATATTTGGGTGTTACTTAAAACTTAACTGCTGATTTCTAGTTGTGTCCTCTTTTGGAAGACAAAAAAAAATTAAAAAAATGTGTCTTTTGCAACAAAACACAGTGTATCCACAACATGGCGGCAGTGGCAACAACACAACAGTGGGAATAAGTTACGCCGCCTTTCTTTGTGTATACATTTGCGTGGTGATGTAGACATGTGGGGGCGTGTTTAAACAGTGTTTTAGGAATATATCCCATCATATGACCCCTTTAACATAATTGTTTTAATCCCATAGGATCCAGCAATAAGAAATAAACAGCCAGTCCCAGCTGCCTACAACAGATACGATCAGGAGCGATTCAAAGGAAAAGAAGGTAAGTTGGACTTCACCAGATTTAGTTTGGCCTTTGAAGCACCAAACATGTTGATTTTAATGATAATGCAGAAAATATTTGCACAGCCAATAAAAAAAAACCTTCTTTAGTACCTGATCGAGGAAATGTAGAAGTAGCACTTTTAGTAAGACGTAACGTCTATCTGAATAAAAAAAAAAAATTTGTTATAAACAGGCTGCCATCGTTTGTTGAATCTTATTGAACTTAAGTCACAAGGTCATTAAGTGTATAATCTGTTTATTATAGTGCTGTCAAATTATTAATTGTGATTGTAATCACTTGTGTGTACTGTGTATATTTGTATATATTTATAACTACACAAACATGCATGTGTATATATTTAATAAATATTTACATGTTTTTATATATATATATATATATATACTTATATATATATATATATATAACTTCAGATCACTTTCGAGTCCACCTACCAACTTTGTCCAAAACAGTTAAAATAAATAGCAGCTTATTAACATATATAAATGACATTAATGTTCACATAGTTGGTTATGAAGAAGCCATCTCTTAAAATGATGCTTAAATTAGTTAAATGGTGCATATTCTCTAATTAATTGTGGTATTGAATTCCACTGATGTGATGCTCTGAATGGAAAAAACTGCTTGAATATACAAGGTTTTTCTATGTGGAATTATGCAATCAGCTTTAGCTGCACGTCTAGTTACTGTTTTCAATAGATTTAAATTTAATAAAATCAACTAGAGGAGGAGCTAAACCATGCATAATCTTATGAACTAAACAATGATTTAGAAACTTGATGTGATCAGATGTGATGTTTTCCCAGCTAAGCAGGTTATGTGTATTTAATATATGACAATGGTGAAAACAATTTTTTATTTTAAATTAAGTGCTTGTTTGTACAATTATTCCAATGGTTTTAGAGCCATAGCATGTGTATTAGAAATTGTCAGAGAATAATTATAAGAATCATAGAATGAAATTGCACCTTTTCAGCCTCATTTGGTCAGATTTTAACAGTGTTGCTCAATACAGTTATGTAATTTCTTGGTTTTGATATTTTGAGCAAATTGTCTCATCGTTAGTTTATATATAAATAGTCATACTAAAGCCTGGTTTTCACTTAGGTCTGTTTGTTACAAAAAATATTAGATTACTCGGTTGTCAAAATAATCAGTAGATTACTTGATTACCAAAATAATCAGTAGTTACAGCCCTAGATTAGTTAAAATGTCTAAATACAACTGCATTGTTTTACATTTTAAAAGACTAATTTTGTCGTTGAAAATCACATTCTAGTGATCCAAGTGTCTGTATTGTCTAATACATAATAAATATACACCGTACACACACACACGCATGAAAACAAAAACTTTTATTTTGGATGATTTAATTGTTTGACGTTACTAGATTATCGGGGTGTGATGTGATCTAACTGGTCTCGCCAGAACGTGCTGATAACCTCACCCTATTAGCTTATGTCAGACCTTTTTAGACATAACTGTATTACACCAGCCTGTTCACCAGCAGTGGTTTGCAAGATATTTATATGTTCACCTGTGAATACAATGTTTACCTGCTGTTAAAGGGATACTCCAGCCCAACATACCCGTAAAAGCTTAGTTGTTCTTCTGAATACGATTTAAGATATTTTGGATGAAAACCAGGAGGCTTGTGACTGTCCCATTAACTGCCAAGTAAATAACAGTGTCAAGGTCCAGAAATGTATGGAAGACCTCATCAGAATAGTCCATCTGCCATCAGTGGTTAAACTGTAACATTATGATGCAATGAGAAAATAGAAGTTTAATTTCATGAAGTATAAGTTGATTTCAGAATGCACCTAGATTTCTTAGCATTTTGTGTTTTTCAGTTGAATAAGACGTGTGTGTGTGTGTATGTATATATATATAGGCTATATATATATATATATATATATATATAATTTTTTTTTTTTTTTTTTTTTTTTTTTTACAGAAACGGAGGGTTTCAAAATCGACACTATGGGAACTTACCATGGCATGACACTGAAGTCTGTGACGGTGAGTTTATATGATTTTTTTTTTTGACATGTCTGTGCCATAGTCAGCAATGAAGCCTTCCATTTGTGAATCACAGGCTTATTCATTGGATTTATTTGGTCCAGTTCATTGAAATATATAGGTTCATCAAAGACCTCTTTTGTGTAGATTGGCAAATCTATGCTCCGCCTGTTTCTTTTTCAGTTTGCCAAGCCTTTAATTGCATGCATTTATTTTAATAGACTTTAAAAGATAGCTTTTTTTACAAATTCAGATTGTCATGTCTATCTTACAAAAGAATACATTTTAAAGTGTGTATCTGAATACCTCAGACCTTGCATGTTTTCATTTACTCCGTCATTTATGGCTAGGGTTGGGTACCTATGGAACCGGTATGCACCGAACCGAATCAGAACGCAGATTTTGGAGGCTCATTTTGGTGTCTCTTAAATGCCTGAGCGATCCATTGAAATATTTGTCCTGGTTCTCCGAAATGTAGACAAGAAGCACGGGTGTCGCTAGGGTTTTTTAGCGGGGCTATAGCATTTAGCTCCATAAACTGTGCACAAATTCGCGATTGCCTCAGTCATTCCGCTTAAATTTCATAATAAAACAAGAGCAACACGAGCGGACAAACAGAAGACACAAGGTGCGTGTTTATCGATATATTGTTAGAATATCTGTATCTGTGCAGTTCTTCATAAATACAGTTTACAAAAGGTCACGAGGGAGCAGTCAGTTTCCTCATCTGTAAAGTTATCGATCCGTTCACCGCTCATCACACCACAGCTGTTTCCTCCAGCGAAAATCTAGCTCTTAACACATATGAACCATACTTTAATTACACTTATTTAAATATACTTAATTTAATTATGTGCTTTATACATGCACTACTGTGATATTTAACTACATATCAGAGTGATTGACCGAGATACAGTAGAAACATCATATGTGGTTTTCTATTAAACAATGACCCAGATCATGAAATACATTTATTAGCCTTAGAGTAAGGGATGCACAACTTGGGAAATGAGAGTATTCAAGGAGTGTGTGAAAGCTATGGATTTATTTGAAATATTTTGCAATATTCTTTAATGTTATCCATAGTTTTTGTGGCCCTTTTTTTTTTTTTTTTTTTTTTTTTGTAAAGTATCGCTTAGACACCAGTACCATTTTAAAAGTATCTAAATAGCACCAGTTTTGGAAAAAGCCCAAACGATACCCAACCCTACTTATGGCGGGATCCTAATGTCCAATCACAACATGAGCAGAGTGAGTATTTAGACTTAAAAATAAAATGAAAAAGTTTTGTTTAAAAATTATTCTTTATTTATACGCTTGTTATTAGAGATCGTAGTTGATCTGTGATTGTACGGACCAGACCCCAGTCCCTCATAAATAAATTAATAAGTAATTATACTCTCCATTAATAAAACACCTGATGCTGTCGGGAGCGGACCAATTTTTTTTTATATGGCACGAAAGGAGTAACAAAAATGAAGTTGCGATTGAAAGTTGCAGTCTGTACGGATGCACAGAAGCATGACTTGACACATGACATTGCAGAAAATGTGTGTTCACAAATGTAGCCTATGTTGATCCAGATTAATATCAAATATCGATGTAACATCAGCACAGCTGAACAGTTCTGCATTCAGCACATCAGTGGTGTCCTCTGTAACTTGCACTGGCTTCCAGTTCAATCACGTATTGAGTTTAAAATCATTGATTTAAATTGGCTCCTTATGTTAGTGATTTAGTTACCCCGTACATGCCTTCTCGTCCCCTTCGCTCTGCTTATTCTCTTATTCTTTATCAGCCCCACTGATACGCTTACGCTTTCTTTTGAATGTTCGAAGTGTTCCTACACTAAATACTTTTAAGAAACTGTTGAAAACCCACCTCTTTAAAATTGCTTATCATGATTAAGCTGCTGATTAGGGTTTTGATTTATTTTGGCGTTTTATATTGTATCATTGAATTTAGCATTTTAATTGTTTTTTTTTTTTACATTGGTGTAGCTCTTTGGGTGTGAGAAAAGCACATTATAAATAAAATGTATTATTATTATGTTGAAATATATAAATGAACATGACATGCCTAGCATTTCCAAAGTGTATATTGTTTATGTACTTTGTATTTTTTGTACTGTATTTTAGGAGGGCGTAGACAAGTCTTAACTTTTATAAAGAATATTTCTTAGGATTTGATACTTTAGTCTTTTGCATCTTAACAGATCTTCTTTATGCAGTAAGAGCTTGTAACACTCCAAAAGGATAGGAAAAATTTTAATCGCATCATACGACTCCTTTAAGAGCTTTTAACAGCCTCCTCCCGTGTAGTTTGTTTATCTCATTCTCACCTAGTTTCTTGCTTATGGTCTTGTAGCACATTCCAGCCCTGTGCAGATCTACAATCTCGTGAGTCTTGTGATATTTTTTTTGTGAGTCACATGATTAGCTGTCATGTGTAAGTGCGTTCACACAATGTTATAATTTCCAGATTCCAACTCATAATTACAACATGTAATTGTTTTTTTTTTTGTTTTTTTTGAAAGAGCTATGACTTCACCATGTGAACGTTGTACCTACTAATAGGGATGCACCGGTTGACCCGCCATAAATCGTTTTTTGGTCTTTTTTCGGCCGATTTTTCCGGAAGTGCGCCTGCGTGCACAGACTGCATTGTAATCATTCGCTATCATGTAATTTGTGTGGAAGTATTTTGAAATCTGTGCGCAGGACACGGGCAACCGTTCAGCACTGGACGTGCAGCGCTGCACGTCTGAGGCACAGATAGCAGGAAGCGAACAGTTGTTGGTGTACTGGCGCACAAATAAAAGTCTTTCCTGAGCGTATCTGTACCTGTCCGCGCCTGCACAAGCGGAGACAGTGAAGAGATGTTCAGATCAACTTCTCGTGTTGGATGAGAAACAAAACGGACTAAACTGTGACAAAACTGAAATGCTTTTTTTTTTTTTTTTTTTTTTTTTGTATAAAGTAGAACTTGCATACATGTTTGAAAAGCCAGAAGTAAACGTCAGTTCTGCATTGGGATGATTATTTTTATTTTACCTTAAAATTACATCGACTTAATTTGATTTAAAAATCACCTGTTGTAGCACACTGGAAAAAAAGTTTTCATTCATCCAAAACATTTTAGGGTAATGATTCACATCTATATTTTTTTACTTGAGAAAATAGTTATTTATTTTTCATTGGCTCAAGTAAAAAAATATAGATGTGTTATCATTACCCAAATTTTTTTTTTTTTTTTTGATGAATGAAACACTTTGCATCTTTGTTTTATTTGTGTTGTTTGGATTGTAGAACTATGCACTTATTGCCTTTAATTTCACCTGGTTACAGTTAATCTTTTAATTCAAGGATAGTTCTATGTTGTTTCAACCCAATTCAAAAACAAAATCTAAATGCTGATATCTGTACCATCTGTGTTTGTATTGAATGTAGGTTACTTACTGTGTAGTTACTGCCGTTAATTTCAGATGGTTACGGTTTTTGTTTTCAATAGCCAAAAGCCAGTTTGGCCTATTAAATACTAAATAAACATCTTGTTTATGCATACTGTCCTTCTTTCTTGTTTGTTGCTTAAAGATAAAAAAAAAAAAAAAGAAACTGAAATCGGAATCGGCCAGTTTGCTTGTAAAAAAATTTGGTATCGGAATCGGCCATGAAAAATCATGATCGTGCATCCCTACCTACTAACTGCCGCGGATTCATTTTGGTGTTATGTTTAGGCATTGATAATGTTGATAGAAATGTGTGATTCCTAGTCCGAGGATGTGAACGACTCCAAGTAGAAAATCCTGGATATTTCATAGTATATAACTGATTTAAGTTATCGTTCTCCATTCTCTTTGCTGATGGTAGTACTTTCAATTAGGGATGTTGCGGTGATTTTAATGATTTTGTAATTAGCGGCAATTCAGTAGCATTTGTTTGAATTAATCATGGGTTCATTTATTTTATTCTTAATAAAAATACACAAAACAATAAGACACTCGCTTGTATTACACACATCTTTATTGCAAAATGAATAATATCTTAACACACCATGCAAAAACTAAACAAAAGCACTTATGAAACACCTTTAAAGTGCATTTATTAACAAAACGAACCACTGCACACATCGTGCAAGTATCAAACAAGAAATTATATTAAAAAAATTCACTATTCGTTAAATAAAGTGCCTGCCTTTTTCAGCAAAAAAAAACAAAAAAAAACACTGCACAACCATCGAATATGAAACGAACGAACATCAAAAACATCAAAAACTTAGTAGCCTACCCGAATAATCACTGGACACTTAAGTGCAAAAAAAAAACTAATATAAAAATTAAACTCACGTTAAGCTGTTAAAAAAAAGAGGTAGGCCTATTAACTGCATACAACGTACAAAAAAATTATAAATAGGCTAAATGAGAAACAATAAACGAAAAACCTTCATTTTAAATTGCAACAGTTCGCTTTTGAAACCAGATCTTCCGCCATCCTTTGCCAGTTAGCTCGCCTCACTCTCCTCAAATGATACATGAAATCGGACGCTTTACTGCGGCGCTCGTTCCGCTTATGCTAAATTACGAAGGCTGAATTAAGTGCTTTATTGCTATAGGCTAAAACTTCAACACGATGGGGACGGTGCCGGTGGTCAAGTGCTATGACCGGTAGGTGGGTTAAACACAGTGTATCACCGGTAACACTGACTATCGCAACAAGCCTACTTTCAATGCCTTGTAGTTACTGATTACATGTAATCTGTATTTAATCTTTTTCCATAATTTAAGTATTTATGATCAGATCAGTTTCTTTTTAGAGATTACATGTGCACAAAATGGCAGTAAATTAATCGTAATCTGCAATTCAACTATTGGATGGCAAATGCTAAACTTGTGATCCTTTAGGCCATTTTGGTTCAACCAATCCCTTAATTTTCTTGATGCATTATAACTGTATTATCTTTTAGTATCTTGAAGACCCTTTTCTGCTTTTCAACTTGAAGACCCTATTCCAAATCCTATATATAAAAATAAAAAAATACTTAACCAAAACTGATTATTTTTATACCCATTTAATCATACAGGTTTGTGAAAATAATCGGTTATAAAGATTTAAATAACTGTGGAAAAAAGATAATAATAATGGAAAAGGTGTTTTATTTGACAGAACCCCCCACCCCCGACACACACACACACACACACACACATACAAAAAAACCTGTCTGTTTATTGAACGTTTCATCCGGTTGTTTGGCAGGGAATGTGCTTGTTGCTCTGCAGGTCCTGCCAGTACTGGATCAGCTCATTGGGGTGAAACCCATGGGAGGTGATCAGGTTGCTGTACGTACAGCTAGAGTAGGGCACTCGCCAGTGATTGAACAGATGTTCATTTGGTGGCGGCTCTGGCTCTATCTTCAGTTTAGCTAGACAAATACCCACGTAAACGTCTTCTAAATGCAGTCTGGGTATGGTCAGAGATGCCACATATATCCTTTGAGCCACATCACCTGAGAAGATGTATCCAGTCCCAGAACAAAAGGTGGGGTATCGCCTACCAGGGAACACTTTTGGGGGCATATACCATTTACTCTCGTTGTTTCGGTTTGGGAAGAAGCCTGTCATGTGAAGTCCGGTGAAATACTTCTGTGTCTGTTGCCCTTTGGGCTTTAGGATTTTCTCCATGAGGTATTCGGTGTTGACAAACATATCGCTGTCGGTCTTCATGACATATTTGGCCTTGGGACAGTACTTTGTTATCCAGTACATCCCCATCAGCGTTTTTAGGGTAAGGTTGTTGTAAGTGTCCCTGTAATCTTGTTGGATGATGTCATGATACCGGTCACTTTCTAATTCTATTGTGTGCTGTAGTTTGCTGCCATTTCGTTGTGTGTCTTGATTTACACCTATGAAAAAAAGCCGGACGATACCCAAACCCCAAGCCACACTTTCATTGGCCCACGTTTTCCTGATGGCATCCCTGGCATCTGTTTTCTTGGGCTCAACTGAAATCAAAAGCACTAAGAAAGGAGCTCGCAGCAGACATGAGAATGGTTCGTTAAGGATGTACTCATAAGGTTCATCTTGAACTATCTTTGCCACTCTCATCTCGTCATTCAAACTGATGTTCAAAAGCGAGGAGTTTTCCAACTTCTGCTGCAAACTTGATGTCAGTAGTTTAGAGTACTCTTCAAGCTCCTTCAACCTTAATAGATCTGTCATGGAGAAGTTGAAGGAGGTTTTTATGGTTTGGAGCTCTTGAGTAGCAAGTGTCTCCTGGGTGATTTTACAGTGCCACTGACCCTGATAAAAGAGTCCTCCCACAAACACGAGCACAATGAGGAAAAGTGCGACACTGCAGTATCTGTGCCTCCGCTTCCATCGCATGATTTCTTTGGGTTCTTTGGATTTGTCAAGCCTCTGAGTAAACTCTGTCCAGATATGTGGAAACCTGCAAATAAAAAAGGGATTTTTTTTTTTTACTTCATCTTAAAGCAGATCATCACCATCAGACTGATCAGTGTGTCATCAAAGTACTGCAAGAGCTGCAGAAAGCAGACCGCTCCTTATGCTTATACTTTGATGTCATACACTGATCAGTCTGTGCAGCACCGCTTCAAATCCAACGGGCCTAATGGTTCACCCAATTCGTTCAAACTGTGCATTGAGAAATTAAATGCCACTGTATGTTGCTCGGAGACAAGCAGTTCTGCTTTGTCTTTTATATTTTTTGTTGCCAAAAATGAGCAAAACATACAACATTGTGTCTAAAATAACACTATTAACTTCTTAATTTCTGAACTGTTGTATAAGATCGTTATCACATTTGCACTCGTGTGATATTGCACTTAGCCTTTAATTTTAGGGAAATTCTAACTACGTTCTCTGGGCTCCATCATGAAGGGAGTTGTTGCCCTGCCTCATTTGTCATCAATCAACTATGAAATGTCAGATGACCCACATAGGTCTGGGAAGTGGCTAGTGCGTTAAATGTTTAATTTTTAACGTGTTATTTTTCACCGTGATCGAAATAACATATTAAATTATCAGCCCATATATACTTGATATTTTTATACATTTATATTTTAGATATTTTAATTCATAAATATGAATCAAATCCCTGCATTCAAACAGTAATGAGTGAGACACCGCTCACAATTTTTTTCCATTGTATAGGTTTCTCTATGGCAGAGTAGAGAACGATCACATGAGCTCTGTTGTCTTTTTTCCTGTTGAAATGACCACTGTGGCACTTGTCGCGGAAATCACCAGCTCTCCATTAAAAAGAATGGGATTGTGTCGCTTTATCACTTGAAGTGAATGGGGCTTAACACAGTGTCTACAGCGGACGCAAGCAGCGCAATGCGAAAAAATACTATAGAGCCCATTATAATCAGTGATTGTCAACGCTGAATGCTGTGACATGACATTCCCAACAGTAAACTGCTGCTGCCTCGTTCTATTAATTACGTACTGACTCAGAATTCAAAGGATGTCCAATGGTCGCTTTGTCACTTCCAGTGTAGACAGACTTTTAACTGTTGTGTCGCTGTGTGACAACTGTCGCACCCAGTGTAGACATGGTGTAAGACCATGTGATTTACCTTTCCAACGTCTTGCTCTTTTGTGTTTTTACATGGTTAAGTTGGCTAAGTGTTTTTGTCCAAATTAATTGTTTATAATTGAATTTATTGCTATGTCCAATACCATGTTGTGCAAAGTTAATACACTTAAAAGTCCAGTTATGAATGACAAGGACAAAAGATTTGTAGCTGTATATAGTCGTCTAAAATACAGCCTCAATTATCTTTTATCTAGATTACACATACCCAGGGCATAAAGTTCTCCAGCACCATGCCAGATCTCCAGCGTGCTGTGATTGGCTGCGGGAAAAAAATTTCATCCTTCATTTAAAAACACTTGTTGATCATCACGTTCGTTAAATGAGTTCGCCTACCAATGTATGAGAGGAACACAGCTTTTTTTAATACTCAACCAAACTAACATTACTAGCCAGTCAGACACACACCATAGTATCCAATTGCAGAGTCGCAGCTGATGAATGGAAAAGAGGCCTTGGTCTTCTGCGCGACACATTGAAAAAAGCTGCGAGGCGCAATGGTCAAAGATTTCCATCTATTCCATCTGTCTATATCGCAGTATCAAAATGAGTTTCTTACTTTGCGTGTGCCAAAATATTAAAATTAAATGGGTTTAAATGTAGTTGAACCACATGAAACATCCCCAGGCCGTTGGTGCCTCCGCAGGTATTTGTTATAATATAGGCACATTGTATTGTATTTTATTTTAAGTGTTCAATAAAACCATGTACTTGATATCGATACTTTCATTTATTTGAGGCCAATTATTATTGCCTTATTAATTTACATTTAGTCATTTAGCAGACTCTTTATCCAAAGCGACTTACAAATGAGTAAAATGGAAGCGATCCAAAAACAACAAAAGAGCAATGATATAAAGTGCTATAACAAGTCTCAGTTAGCTTAGACGCAGGACACGTAGCGAGGGCTTTTAGATAATATAATAAATAAAAAGAAAAACAGATAGAATAGAAAAAGAATAGAGCAAGTCAGTGTTAAAGGTCTTTTTTGTATAATGTACACAGCCCCTAAAGGGTCATATTGGTGGAAAAAATTGGAGTGAAAAATCTTGTTTTTTTTTTGCGTTCCCTCAAACTTTGTTCCCTCTCAAAACTTTTGCATTCTCTCACAAAACTAGTTGAGTTCAGACAAACCTGTTTACGTTACAGCTTGTAGTGGTTCATACAGCTCCATAAGTTCACAGTGGAGTGGTTCATAGAGTTTTGTTTTGAACTTGGAGAAATAGTCAGTGCATGCTTATTACGGCACGGTTTTGGGACATACTAGAACGCTTAATCTAAAACACTGTGCAACGAGAGCCCTGGGAACGGAGCAAGGCCGGTGGAGCACCTGCGCCATTCACCGGTATCGAGTCCCACGTAGAAACAGGAAGTGTAGCCTATGTCCGAGCTCAGCTGGTTTTGCGAAAGAATGCAAGAGAACACAAAGTTTCGCGAGGGAACCCAAAGTTTCTCGAGGGAATGCAAAAGTTTTGCGTGGGGATGCAAAAAATCACAAAAAAAAAAAATTTTTTCCTCCCACCCCAAATTTTTTTTTTTTTTTTTTTTTACTCACTTTGATTTTTTTTTTCACCACAATGACCCTTTAGGGGCTCCGTATAAATGAAAAGAAAATAGAATACAAAAAGATGGCTAAGGACTCAGCTGCTCTGATTGAGTTGAGGAGGTCATTCCACCAGGAGGGAACATTTAATTTAAAAGTCCATAAAAGTGACTTTGTGCCATCCCATAGAAGCACAATCAAGCGACATTCTGGATGACACAAGTGTATTACTTTATATATAAATGGTCAAATTAAAGTTTCTTTTTCCACTAAATATATCAGATTACTCGCTTGTCAAAATGATCAGTAGATTACTTGATTTAACAAAATAATAATTCCTTAAGCACATTTTAAAATACAACTGCATTGTTTTACTCTATGGGATTAAAAGACATATATTTTGTCATTTGAAAATTTCTTAACATTAAAATATTGTCTCACCCCTAGTGTCGATAAGCAGTGATATAGCTCATAATTTTCTAAGTGTATGATACAGCTTATATTCTTCAGCTCAATCATATATTCATGAAATGGAAAATCATCAAAATGTGGGGTGCTTGAGAAAATTCAGTCCTTTACTCACCTTCAAAGTAGTCCAAACTTGTGTGATTTTCTTTAGTGATGCATTAAAGATATTTTGAGATGGGTTTTTCTTTTTTCTTCGTCAAAGTCCCCTTTTAATACCAGCTGAAAACACAGCCAAAGGTGACTGACGGATCATTTCCTCTTTTTATTCTAGATCTAGTGCACACTACAGCCTTTTTGTCACTAGCTAATTGTAGGTACACTTTCAGAGACTGAATGCTTTTCCATGTTTAGCCAGAAATCAATGTCAATTATTCTTGGTCCAATTATTCTTGATTCAAATCATCCAAAAAAAAAAAAAAAAACCCACGCACATGGACATAGTTTGGCTAGCTGCTCCAGGATTGCTGTGAAGAATAAATATTATCAGCACATTGTCAGATATACATATGCAGAGGTCTCGTTTGACATACCTTTCCCTTGGACTGAATGAGACAGTTTTGTTTTGTCAGTACTGTTGCAAATATATGCTGTATGCTTTCTCATTGTACCGTTTTATAGCGTCTATAGGCTGTTCCTACTCCTATGGTTTGTCAAGCCTTTGCTTTTCATCTCTTTGATTTGCTGCTCCTCTTCCTGAAGAATTCACAGATGATGATCTCTCCCAGCTTGGCTTTAGGCATTTCCTGGGTTAACTATTTCAGTTGCTGAGATCAACTGAAACGTGATGCAGAGCTAGGCAAAGCAGTCCACTCCTATTTCTGGTATACTTTCGTTCTTCTTGCACATACAGTGATGATCCGCTGCACGGGTGCGGCTTCCTTTTTGTGGTCTGCTTTTCTGATCATTAAGAAATAAAGGAGTTGGGGAAAGGGAGTTGAAAATGTGTGAACACAGCCCTGTTGACGTCCTCAAACACACACACCCCTTCATTCATGTGACCTGCTTGAGCTCCCTCCCGTCAAAGCAACTGAACAACATTCATTAGGAAAACAGTGTCAATAATGCAAAATGATAGTTAAAGGCAGTTCATCATTGAATTCACTCTGTTCAGTTAAATAGTGTCTGTGCATTTATTTGCAATCAAGTCAACGATATCGCTGTAGATGAAGTGACCCCAACTAAGCAAACCAGAGAAGACTGCGGCAAGGAACCAAAACCCCATCGGTGACAGAATGGAGAAAAAAACCTTGGGAGAAACCAGGCTCAGTCGGGGGACCAGTTCTCCTCTGACCAGACAAAACCAGTAGTTCAATTCCAGGCTGCAGCAAAGTCAGATTGTGCAGAAGAATCATCTATTTCCTGTGGTCTTGTCCTGGTGCTCCTCTGAGACAAGGTCTTTACAGGGGATCTGTATCTGGGGCTTATTATGCTGCTGACGCACTTTGTATATGAAATTGATTGTCCTTTACATTCACAAAATATTGGGGTTCTTAATTTCAAACATCTTTTGCATGCAAAGTTTTGAATTATCAACAAAAAATGGCAAGTTAAAGTTTACTGGTATTCCTTTTAATTAAAACTAGGGCTGGGTTGAAAAAAAAAATTCTCAATTTTAATCGATTCTTATTTTTATGAAATGATATTGATTCATAAATCCAAAGAATCAATTTAGTTTAGCCTGTCAGATAATGAACAGATGGCCTCCCATCCAAAAATCTCCAATAAGCTTGATGTGAAACAAAGCTACTGTTCTTTAATATAAAATTTTAGAATAAATCTGTCAAGTTGTGACAACCACCATTTAAATGTAAATTGTTTTTGTTTTTTTCTTCGAGAAAATTTGCCATGCCCTTTACCTGATATATATCCTAAATCATTTAATTTAATCGAATCTCAATCTTGTGTAAAATAATAGAATCAAATTGTGAATTCTGTGTCAAAACTAGGGCGGCCCTCGTAAGGATTTTTCTGGTCGACTAGTCGTTCATTTGAAGCATTAGTCGACTAACCTTGTTTATTAATAAACCACTTAAACATTATAATGAGCTTTTTTTTTGCTTATGTAGCCGAAGTGCTCAAGCACACACACAAAGCTTGCCACAGTGGACCGCAGAAGTAATGATTGAGTTTGTCAGGGAAAAAAAACAGTAAGCAGAATGCATTAACATTTTAATAATTTGATAAACTAGTGCTTTCTTTGTTTTCGGATTAAGAGATGAACTCGGCGACTCTGACTCGTCTGTAAGCATGTTTCATACAGATTAATCTGAGAATAGGCCATTTGTTTTCCATTTGAATTGGTTTATTTGAAAGCAGACATTTCACTCTCAATAGATTGTTTTTAAAAGGCTGTAAGGCAAAGATATACATGGAGTTTCGAGCTCAAGTTCAGGCCATCCTTAAAAATATTCTTGTTTGGCGTAACCCGACCGACCCTGTCAATTTAGCACAGACTCATTTTTTTACATTTTTTTTTGCCTTTAGTCCGACCGACTTGCCGATTGTAAATTTGCGTTAAGAACGACCAATTATTTTTTTACTCTTCAAACAACTAATACAAACGCAATAAAATACTATTAATTATATTTAAGAAAGTATTGTAAATATATAAATTGCCTTGGCCTACATACAAATGAAGGCTATCTTCTTTAAAAAAAAAAAAACCTTGACGTCATCTGTGTTTACACGGATGTCACACTGTGGCCTGTGTGTTCGCTTCGTCTCATACTCTCACTCACTGTCAGAGTCAACGGTTCGCGCTTGGTAATGATGGCTGCGGCTGCAGTAAACTAAATGTTCGCGGACAATGTTCAAAGTCATATGGGTTCGGGCACCATAATACATCTGAAAAAAATTCATTAAAACAGCTCGACACCGCTTTAACTTGGCACAAAGTTCTGGAAAAACTGTGCCCAGATCTTCTCCCATCCCTTCTCCCCTCTAGTCTAAAACCGTGACCGTGTCGACTGTCACTTTATGTTCGAAAATCTATTGCACGAATCAAGCACGAATCAACCAACACAAGTTTCGAAAACGAAAAAAAGAAAATTATTTTAACCACCTTGTATTTGTATTCGAATTTTAAATGCATAATTTCAGTTCAAGCTTTTTGCTTCTCTTCTGAGGCTCAAGATAAAAATATTATTATAGCAAAATATTACAGCATTTTTATTCAAAGCATTAGAATACATGACTGAAAAAAACATATTTGAAATAATGTTTATGAATTATTAAGTTGCTTAAAGAACTATAAACAAAACCGCATCATGTATGCATGCATTGTTAAATAAATAAAAAGGGCGGAAAACCAGTCACACAGGATACATTTTTTCATTTAAAAACATGAGATGCGCGAAATATGCGTTCTATGTGAACGGCTTGGTTTCAGTCTTGATGTAAACAATCAAAACGAATTTTGATCTTCTCCACATTGATTTTTTTTTTTTTTTTTTTTTTTAAAGTGGCTTCAACTGGATAGGCTAACAACCTTATAATGCAATGACACATATATTGCAAAGTAAACGTTCTCTCATTTGTAGGTTGCATTGATACGTAGCGGTGGATGCAAGTAAAACAGTACCTCATTTTTCTTCTCACCTGAAATTCATGCAATAAACATGTTTTTGACAAAGATTTTAATTTGTTTGTGGTCTATATAGCCTGCATCAAAATGAGGTTTGCAATGATGCGCCCGAAGACACGGGTTGAAGACCCAGTCAGGGACGTCACGATATGCTAATTTGTTTAAATTCATACCGACGTCATCACATCACAAAAATTTACTTTTTTTTTTACATTGAAACTTAAAAAAAAAAAATAGACCGACCTACCGACCCTTTTTTTAAAAAAAAAATTACTGTTACTGCAAACCAAAATATTTTTAAGGATGGCCTCACAGAGACTGAGACGGTAGAAAGTGCATCATGTTTGTTCAAATTTTAGGTTGATGAATGATAGGCAAGCGTTAGGATCGGGTTAGTCAAAGTTTTGTGTGGAACAGCGTTTAATTTCGTTGAACAATTTTCATAAATGTATCCATTTTTTTTAACATGATAAGAATAAAAATTCATTTTAAAATGACAAACTGATGGAAATCTATTGGTATTTTCATTAACTAATAAAAATGAGAAAATGTTTGGTAGGGACTGTTTGGGAAGAGATCTTGTCATAACTAATCTCCTGCGTGGTTGGGAGTTTAGATGCGAGTTTAGATGATATTTTGAACTGTAACAGTCTGTTGATCTATCCAGCGGGACATAAGCTAGCATGCTGCGCTTCTCATAAAACATTCAAAAATTGTCAATATCTGGGAGTAAGGGAAAAGCAGATATAAGATAAATGAGAAAAAGTGAGACCGTTTTCTGAGTGCGCACCCCTGAATCATGCACACAGAAAAGTGCTTCTCTCGCAGCGTACAAGTACTGAATTCAGCTCTTTCGCATTGAACGGAGGAATACACAACATTATGTTGAATTGCCAGTTTTGACAAGTACCCGTTCGGTTAAGTTAATGAAAATAGTTGGTAGAATATCGGATGTGTATCCGTATAATGAACCAGTGCATTCAGTTTTAAAGGGACAGCAGCCTCATTAAGTTGCTGTTGTCTGTGTCATTAATTTTAATCAAGCAACAAAAGAAAGAGAGAAAATCACTCACTGCTCTTGACTGAATGACTTTAGTAACCCTAATAAGGATTCTTCTAAATTGATTTATATAAATGTCTCCATGAAGTTATTGTAAGTTGTTATAAAGAATGAATATTATATGATCATTGATGTTTCATTTGAAAATAAGACCATGTTCTTGTTTCTTAAAAAATAAGTGGTTTTATTTAATATAAAGGTATGTTGTGTGTGTGTGATAGTTAAATCTTTCTATATTGCCTGATAAAACCTTAATATAAAACCTATATTATGAGTTTGGAAACTTTTAGATAAATGCTTAATAAATGCATTATACTAACTAAACACATTCGATTTTAGCCGACTAAAACTATTATAGATTTATTTAACTAACATGATATTTAGTCAACCAAAACTAAAACAATTCTGATGACTAAAATATGACTAAAACTAAATGGCATTTTATTCAAAAGACTATGGTTAAGACTAGGGCTGCAACTAATGATTATTTTGATAATCGATTAGTTAGCCGATAATTCTTTCGATTAATCAGATTAAAACCCTTATTTTCTATATTAAAATTTTACTGACAAAAAAACCCCACATTATTCCACATTCTGCCCAATGTCCTTAAAACAAATGTGCCAACTGAATGCTATGAAAACATATAGTGCTAAACAATTTATTAGACCACCTCTCACCTCAAAATTTAGGAATCTGTCAAAAAAATTAATTCTAAAAATTGTATTGTAATTTTGACAAACTGTAACAACTAAATAGTATTTATTCGCCTCCTTTGCCTTTGATAACAGCTTGTATGCTTGCTGGCATTATGTACTTTTTGACTAATTGGGTATCTGAATAAAAAAACACTAAAGCACTTGACCATTTTTTTTTTCTGCCTTTCACATATAACAGCAATAATTATAGCATTAGAAATAGCTTACTACTATTACTAAAAAGCTTAAGCATATTGGAGGTCTAACCAATATAGAAAGCTATAATTATTTTGGTAATTACCAGTACTGTTAGTTAAGAGCCGCAGTGGCACAAACATTACAAAACTGGTTAAAAACCTTACATTAATTTTGTTTTAATAAATTGAATCACTGTAGGCTATAGTTTATGACGAGAACGCACACATCTGTCCATGCACCTGACAGGCAAGCCATTATGCTAATTCATCAGCTTGAATCTTAAAAGATTTATCATGTTTTGGGCAGCTTTGATCACATACTTTTCCTGCAAGAGCTCATTCTGTTTCCTCTTATGTGTAGGTGCATTATGGCCATAGAAATGCGTTATTCAGTTCTGTAATTTAATGTGACCGGCTGCAGTTGTACGTGCACTGTAAGCAGACCCAACTAATCTATAATAAGAATCGTTGTCAATGATTTTCATTATCGATGATAATCGATTTTATCGATTAGTTGTTGCAGCCCTAGCTAAGACTAAATCACAGTTTTCTGTCAAAATTAACACTTTTGTTGAAGTATTCAAGAGAACACTTTTTGCACCACTGATACCTAATAAGTGCATTTTTGGAAATAAATGTGAGCGGTGCTTGTTGTGGCAAAACTCTGCACTAGGGATGTGTACCAAGAATCTGTACTTTTTTTGGACTGGAAAGTTATTGGGTAGATACCAGGGTACCGATAATCTTCAGGACAAATGGTACTGTTATCAATACTTGCGTTGTTTTATCTCTGTATACTTCTGTTAACAAAGAATTGGAAGCTGCTGCTCATCATTTCCCTTCACTGAATGATCCGTGTGTGTGTGTGTGTGTGTGTGTGTGTGTGTGTGTGTGTGTGTGTGTGTGGAGTCAGTTATTGCGGCAAGAGTGAAACGAAAGTGTGGGCTCTCGTTACAAAACTAAGTAACACCAGTTTCAGGTGCAATATATGAAGTAATATAATAGTGAATGGAGGCAACACTAGCAATATAATAAAACATTTACTAACAAAACACAACATATACCTCAAGCAACTGCAACTGGAGAGACACAATCACATCAAATGTCAATTCAGCGGAAGAGTTACACTCACGAGACACTGCACTTATTTGCAATCTCAAAAGTACATTTTTTGCATGTGCTTGAAGGCCTAGCCAGTGAAATGTTTTTTGCATGCTGTACTTGAGCTGTTCAAACATGTGCTTTTATATTTTACATCTGTCTATCTGTCTATCTATCTGTCTATCTATCTATAATAGGGATGTGAACCTATACTGGTCTCACGGTTTGGTTCAGTTAAGATTATCATGTCATTGATTCTGTTCTATTTATGGCTGAAACGATTCCTCGAGTAACTCGATTACAAAAAATTAAGGCAAATTCCTCTGCCTCAGCCTCTTTTAATTTATTTTAAATCTCACGTCAGGTTCTTTCGCAATGATTTTTTTAATTTCATAAAAACGTCATTTACAGTTTAACGCGGAATGGCACGGAATTTGCCAAATTTTGAATGAATTAATAAAAAATAGATAATTGCACTTACATCAAATCACGATATGGACTAATATCTGTAAATATTAAGCCGGAACAGTCTATTTAAATATGAATCCTGCATGTTCTGCGTGTCTCTGAATGGCGCAGAAGCGCGTCTCCGTTTATTAACACACCCTGAAGTGCGCGTGACGCTCGCTGGGATTTCAGCATCTGCTGTCTCACTAAATAAGGACGTGAACTCATGAACAACATCTCCAGAACTGCTCTGACAGTCACTTCATGAGCATTTGACCGTTTGATTTGAGTAAAACTAGCGTCACATCACATACACAGAACTGTAAAGGTACGTCAACCCGTCAAAATAAAAGTCTGGTTTACAATTATTTGCCAGATATGTATTACTACTGTTCAGCAGAATGTACATAGCCTAGTTCTATTCGATGTCACGATGCATCACAATGCATTGAAAATGCGCTGCATTCTCAATTTTCAATTTTACTTCACATTTGTACAATTTTGCCTTTACTTTCAAGCAGTCATGTATATGGTCTGTACCTGACCTGGTTTATTAAGTTAGTAGTATTACCTCCTGCTAGTGTTACATTTGAAGCAGTGTTTGTGTAGAGAATAAATGGGCTAGCCAGATGAAGCCTCGATTGGATCTGTGGAATATGTGGTAGATGCCAATGATGCGTGGGTTGATCCAAAATAGCCTATTTAAGTAATTAAATTAATATAAAGAGGTGATTTGTCCATGAATTGCTTAAATGAACAACTACCAGTCGACGAGAAAAGATTTAAATAAAATGAGTTGGAGGCAGCCCCTATTCCACATTTTCGAACCAACAGGCCATTCTGGGTTGAGAGAGTGACCTCACGGAATGAGTGAGCAGAGCGGGATATTCAGAAATGCGCTCTCCGCTCACGAGCTCTGTTTGGAACAAACCCGAACCTCACTGTCTGCTGAACTTTCAGAAACCTCAAAATAGACATAGCCAGACTTTTTAGCTTATTGACGATTTTTTTTTATAATTCTTGACAAAATTGGAATATATTTCGTTTTTTTTTGTGCCGGGGGGGGGGGGGGGGGGGTCTTTATGATTATCATATCTTTCGATTAATGGATATTACAGACACTTTGCCTATAATATCCATTAATGGCCTATAATAAGCCCCCACCTCCCGCACCCCTAGTTCCTACGTCTGTGGCCCAATGACGCTACGATGAGCATTTACTACTTTTAAAAAATGCAGTTCAGGAAGCGGGTCGGTACAGTTTTCTTTTTCTTTTTTTGCGGTCTGAGTTGCGGGTGGTTAGTTGAAAACGTTGGTCGGGTGCTGGTTGTTTATACATTGACCCGCACGTCACTAGTAGATGCCTCATTATGGAGTATCTTTCTTTTATTTAAGAACCACAAGATGGCACTGTTTGAGACACTCAAAGCTTTAAATATTTTCCCGAAACAAAGGAAAGCCTCAGTGCTTCACAAGGCTTCATTTACCCATCACTACCCTTACATATTTCATTGTGTGTGACATGATTTACACAGCTTATGTCTTCAAGTTGTTCTTAAAAGCCGAAATGTGGCCAGATGTCGACTTTTAAAGTAGTTGGAGCTTTAATTACTTGGACTTGCGTCTCGCCTCCCTCTGCCATTAGGTGCGTCTGATTTTAAACAGCACCACGTAGGATGAGTGTATGACATCAATCGCAAAAGCATAAGGATCCGTCTGCTCCATCACTCTTGCAGTACTTGATGTCATACCCTGGTCATTCTGCGAAGCAGCACTTCAAGCCGAATGTGCCTAATGTATGCTACCATGACAAATGACGTCAGAAAAGCGTCAGTACATTATAATCGTTTATGGTCTATTACCGAACGCATAACCGAATGGTCCTTGTCTGCATCGCGGCCAGTGTTTGGAATAACGGCGTTTAAAAGAACGGCGTTAGGTAATGGCGTTATTTTTTCAGTAACGGGGTAATGTAATTAATTACTTTTCCCGTCTTTACAACGCCGTTAACATTACTGAACGTTAAATGCGGTGCGTTACTATGCATTGATTTAATAAACTATGCAATCCGTACGCACCCCTGGCTCACACAGCGAGTGACCAGGTGGGTTAATAACGAGATAAGCGATTATGATTGGCTAAGGCAGAGTCATGTGTTTCATTATAGCCAATCAGAGCCAGTGTTTTTACAAACATGCACACGCGCCAGCGGCGCCAAACACACACACCAGCTACACAGAGATTCGCAGCAGCAGCAGAAATGGCGAGTCAGGAGCAATCCTATGAAAAGTTGGCATTTTCAAGATGGAGAAGCACTACTTCAAATTCATTGTGGTCAAAGGCAACGACGTGCATGTAATGTGTACATGTAATGTGTGACACACGCATCTATAAAGCTAGTGGCCAAAAACACTTTTCTTACTTGAACTGCAGGATAAAACTCCTGCTGTCTGTTGACGTGCAATAAATATCGAAAGTTATGTATGAACACCTGTCTGTTCTAATTATTTCAAATGACTTGTGAAAACTGCTAAAAAAAAAAAAAAAAATTCTTTGACACAACAACTTTTTTTTTTTTTTTTTTTTTTTTTTTTTTTTTTTTTTTACAGTTACGCAAATTGTTACTTTCCCTGGTAACGAGTTACTTTTATTATAGAGTAATTCAGTTACTAACTCAGTTATTTTTTGGAACAAGTAGTGAGTAACTATAACTAATTACTTTTTTAAAGTAACGTTCCCAACAGTGATCGCGACGCACTGAAGAGACCATTAAGTTGGACAGCCCAATATATAATACATTTATATGCGTGTATATGTTGTATGCAGTGGGAAAGGGTATATTGTCAGGTGATATCCATGCCACTTTGACGAAGTGTATCTTTGTATGAAATTAATGAAAAATGACCGATTGGCCAGTGAAATTAGGCTAATTGAAATGCATCTTCCTCACCTGAGTCACCATCATCATTCATGTGCATTTTCTCTTGCTTTCTTTTTTCCTGTAGGAAGGTGCATCTGCTAGAAAGGCCCAAACACCAGCTCTGCAGCCTGTTCCCAGACCAGGTATGGATGAACTCTTTGAAGTTTAAAGAATTATTCTATGTAATGCGATACAGCTAAAATATTCCATACATGATGTTATCACTTATAGACAGTTATTAATAGGGATGCGCACAATATTGGATTTCTTGCCGATATCCGATATGCTGATAATTTTCAACTCATTTTGACCTATAGCCGATGCCGATAACAATGATCGGGCTAATAATAAAGCCAATAATGGCTTTATTATTGGCAATTCCGATATTGATCCGATAATATCGTGCATCCCTAGTCATTTAATTTCTGTTACTTTTTAAAAGGGGAAACATTTTTGCAGCCATAACTGCAACAAGATTTGTTTTTTCAAGCTCTGAGAACAATTTATGCTCCTGAGCGTAACCTATTCGTTTTTCATTTATGTTTTGTAATTTAAAGTAATTTCTTCTACTTTGATATTTGATATCATTCCATTTGTTGACAATAGTGGTGTTCGAAATTACACACTTCACATTCACCCTCTTCTTGACCACATAAGATCAAGAGTATTTATAAAAAATAATCTGAACATCTAATCGCTCACTTAAGGGGTTAGTTCACCCAAAAATTAAAATGTCACTAATGACTCACCCTCATGTTGTTCCAAACCCGTGAGACCGCAGTTTAAGATATTTTGGATTTAGGCCGAGAGCTTTCTGTCCCTCCATTGAAAATGTACTGTATGTACGGTATACTGTCCATGTCGTGAAAGGTAATAACCCTAGTGGGTCGCGATGGTATTGCAGGTGGGCCGCAAATTACTGTTATAAGAATTATATTGTTCATATGTAAAAATGTCTAAGTCATAACATAACATCATTTCATATATAGAATTGAATAAGAAAAAAGAAATATTAAACTGTAACTATGCTTCCACTATTCGAGCTCGCTGATTGGTTTAAGAATAAACCACCAAGTTATCTTAGATATTTTTGCTGCATATGCTACAGAACAACAGCAGTTGTGCCAAGCGGTGCCAGCCCGAGTTATTTTCTATTCATTGCCAGTTCATTCAATAAAGACAGCTAACAATCTAGCTTCTGAGTACTAAGTTATTAGCCCAAAAAAAGCAGGGTCAGTTCATTTTTTTTGCAGTGGGCCACGCAAACGTATGTGTTTGGCCCTTTAAGGCACTTATGTGCTGACAAACCAGTGTTTATGTACCTGCACTTTAATATGTGAGGAATGTACCTGCACTCTGATATCTGAGGAATGTTTTGTAGAATGCTTTGACACTGTTGACTTCTTGATAAACTATTAATGTTCTTTTGAGTTTGAGATGGCATTTGAAAGCACACATAATCATGCATCACATCTGTCATTTTAGATACACGTATGAAATATCCAATATGTTTATCTAATGACTACAAATTTTCATAGTGGTAGCATGTGCATAACTTATTTCTAATTTTCTTTTACAATGTGTCCATATATGGAGTGTTTTGCTTTTATTTATGTACTTATTTTTGTCTTGTCTTTAGTCTCTCAAGCAAGACCACCGCCTAACCAAAAGAAAGGTATGTCTTTAACAACATGGATGAGGAAAGGAAATATACTTTTTTTTAACAAATGTCTATCAAATTGTGTTTTTTTTTTTTGTAATAACAAAATAAAAAAGGACATGAGGATATCGAGACAGAATTCAGGAAACAGTACATATTTAATACATCTTTCTCTAGAATATATATATATATATATATATATATATACCCGTAATTCCTCAAATAAAAACCGGTAGTCAAATAAACACCGGGCCTCTTATAGTGGTCAACATGGACAAATAAAGGCCGGGGGAAAATTTGTGCAACAGAGCCAGATAACGAACGTACACGCCCACTGCCGGAGCGTTTCTCGTTCTCGAGTCAAGAACCGGTTGCATCGGTTTTTGGATCACCAGTACACTGAACCGAGAAGCGTTTCTGTCAGAAGCGTCAGATTCGAGAACCGAGGAGCTGATGATACCGCGCATGTGTGATTGTGTGAAGCAGACCGACACACACAGCATTCTTTTGGTGATTGATTGTGAACTGGTGAACTGATTCTGTGCTAATGTTATGATCGCTGTCCCCTGGAACGCTATCGCTTTTAATTTAAAACGGGTTATTTAAAACAATTACTTATCAAACAGACAGAATAAAAAATAAAGACCTGCCTCTAATAAAAGCCTGCTTCAAATAAAAGCCTGTTACCTTCTGCAGTTCAGGTAAATAAAGGCCCCGGCTTTTATTTGAGGAATTACGATATATGTATCTAAAAGACGACCATATATATACAAAAGACGGCACCTTGCACAAGGAGGGCAAGACCCAAAAGGTCATTGCAAAAGAGGCTGGCTGTTCACAGAGAGGTAATAGAGAGGTGAAGGGGAGGAAAAGATGTGGTAGGAAAAAAAAGTGTACAAGCAATAAGGACAACCGCACCCTGGAGAGGATTATGAAACAAAACCCATTCAAAAATGTGGGGGGGGTTCACAAAGAGTGGACTGCAGATGGAGTCAGTGCTTCAAGAACCACTACACACAGACGTATGCGAGACATGGGTTTCAGCTGTCACATTCCTTTTCAAGCCACTCTTGAACAACAGACAGAGTCAGAAGCGTCTAAAGACAGAAAGGACTGGACTGCTGCTGAGTGGTCCAAAGTTATCTTCCCTGATGAAAGTAAATTTTGCATTTCCTTTGGAAATCAGGGTCCCAGAGTCTGGAGGAAGAGAGTGAAAAGAACTGGTGTTGGTCCACTGTTTTCTGAGGTCCAAGGTCAACACAGTCGTATACCAGGAAGTTTTAGAGCACTTCATGCTTCCTGCTGCTGACCATCTTTATGGAGATGCAGATTTCATTTTCCAACAGGACTTGGCACCTGCACACATTACCAAAGCTACCAGTACCTGGTTTAAGGAACATGGTATCCCTGTTCTTAATTGGCCGGCAAACCCGCCTGACCTTAACCCCATAGAAAATCTATTGGGTGTTGTGAAGAGGAAGATGTGATATGTCAGACCCAACAATGCAGAAGAGCTGAAGGCCACTATCAGAGCAACCTGGGCTCTCATAACACCTGAGCAGTGCCACAGACTGATCGACTCTATGCCACGCTATGCAGTAATTCAGGCAAAAGGAGCCCCAACTAAGTATTGAGTGCTGTACATGCTCATACTTTTCATGGTCATACTTTTCAGTTGGCCAATATTTCAAAAAATCCTTTCTTTGTATTGGTCTTAAGGTATATTCTAATTAGAGTTGACTTGATCACCCGGAGTAAAAACCAGAATTTAAAATGCATTTTTTTTTTATTATTCATTTATCATACTGCAAGATCCCTGCAGTTAGCTAGTTTATTTTTAACAACAAATTTATTTTCCAGGTTCTAGAACTCCCATTATCATCATCCCTGCAGCTACAACATCTTTAATCACAATGCTCAATGCCAAGGATCTCTTACAGGACCTCAAGTAAGTGCTAATAATACTACTATAATATAATATAAATAATTCATTAATTAATGATTTTTATCAAACAACAAATGTCCCGCAAACAATTCTGAAGCAGATCTTTTAGAAGTGGTGAATGCCTCACTTCTTTCTGGGACATTTCCAAACTCCTTAAAAAATGCAGTTGTTAAGCCCCTCCTGAAAAAGAGCAATCTTGATAACACAATTTTGAGCAATTTTAGACCAATATCTAATCTTCCTTTTATAGGTAAAATTATAGAAAAGGTTGTTTTTAATCAGCTGAACAAATACTTAAACTCAATGGATACCTGAACAATTTTCAATCTGCCTGTAATAGCCTGTATATGCTTCCACTTAGTCAAATAATGAGAAAGAACCAAATTGCCTATCACAGCTATGCTGATGATACCCAGATTTACCTAGCCTTATCTCCAAATGACTACAGCCCAATTGACTCCCTCTGCCAATGCATTGATGAAATTAATAGTTGGATGTGCCAGAACTTTCTTCAGTTAAACAAGGAAAAAACTGAAGTCATTGCATTTGGAAACAAAGATGAAGTGTTCAAGGTGAATGCATACCTTAACTCTAGGGGTCAAACAATTAAAAATCAATTCAGGAATCTTGGTGTGATTCTGGAGACAGACCTTAGTTTCAATAGTCATGTCAAAGCAGTAACTAAATCAGCATACTATCATTTAAAAAACATTGCAAGAATTAGATCTTTTGTTTCCAGCCAAGACTTGGAGAAACTTGTTCATGCCTTCATCACCAGCAGGGTGGACTATTGTAATGGGCTCCTCACCGGCCTTCCCAAAAAGACCATTAGACAGCTGCAGCTCATCCAGAACACTGCTGCCAGGATTCTGACTAGAACCAGAAAATCTGAGCATATCACACCAGTCCTCAGGTCCTTACACTGGCTTCCAGTTACATTTAGGATTGATTTTAAAGTACTTTTACTCGTATAGAAGTCACTAAATGACCTAGGACCGAAATATATTGCAGATATGCTCACTGGATATAAACCTAACAGAGCGCTCAGATCACTAGGATCGAGTCAGTTAGAAATACCAAGGGTTCACACAAAACAAGGGGAGTCCGCCTTTAGTTACTATGCTGCCCCCAGTTGGAATCAGCTTCCAGAAGAGATCAGATGTGCTAAAACACTAGTCACATTTAAATCTAGACTTAAAACTCATCTGTTTAGCTGTGCATTTACTGAATGAGCACTGTGCAATGTCCGAACTGATTGCTATATATATTTTCACTGTTTTTTTTTTTAATTTTATTTTATGTAAAATGTAACTGTTTTAAATTCATTTTAAATAAGTACAGTTTTAATAATTTTAAAAGTTTTAAAATTGCTTGTTTTATTCTTGTTATTATTTTTCTTCATTACTATTTTACTTTCTTTTATGTAAAGCACTTTGAATTACCATTGTGTACGAAATGTGCTATATAAATAAACTTGCCTTGCCTTGCCTCATTCTTGTTGGAGGTGTTTTCTGTCAAACTGAAATGAAACCATTCTTAAGACAACATGAAAGGAGCAAGTTGTCAAACCAGCTGTTCTTGGGCACCTGATGTTCACTCAACTTCATCTATAGTCTCGGGAAAATCCATTTCAGAACTTATAATGGAACGAGGAAGATGGATAAGTAAAATCAACGGCTTGACTTGATGAAATGATTTTGATAATCAACAAATGGTGATTAACTGAAAAAGTGATGATTTCCTGAAGGCGAGCTTAAACCGTTTTATGCACTTGGTTAGGGTATTATAGCTTTAATGAAAAAATCTGCAGTGTCTGCCAAACTGAACAACTTCACTAAACTTTATTTGTAGTGCTTCTCCCATCCTATAATCAACTGAGATTAGTTACTTTTTATAAGAAACAATAAATATTAATAAGAGTCTCAGCTTTGAAATTGTCAATTCAAACACTTCATGCGTTTAGGCCAAGCATGCACCAACCATCTTTTCAATTTTGTAATATGAATCATTTATAAATTTAACAAAAGAGAAGCTTTCAGAGTCTGCTAGTGGTTTAACATTTAACAGGTTTTGCAAAGGTGCTAGAAATCATTGAAAATGCTTGAATTTTAATGCAGCGTTTTCAGGGTTTGAAAAATGCTTGGATTTTGGATAAAGTGCTTGAAAATGCAGTTCCATTGGCTTCATAATTTGCTTTCTTAGTGAATAGTTAATTTCTTAAGATGAAATAAGCAGCTCTGCTGGAGTTTAAACATGTAGCTGTAGTGTGATCTTTATTAACGTGGATGGAGCAAAGCGGAGGATAAAAAAACTTGCAGTGAGGTTGCTGCTTCAGTCGGGGATGGCTTGAAAATGACAAATTACGGTTAAAACTAAAACAAAATACTTGTAGCCTCCTGTAAAGTCTGGGGGGGGGGGGGGGTCCTTCATGGAAGAGTCTGCACTTTCGAGCCATATAAAAGGTGGCAGCACAGCATCGTCTTCTGACTAGATCACAAACTACATTTGTTCATTACCGCCGTCTGTTCACTGACAAGAGATCTTCTGATGCTATTGCAAAGGATCTACATCAAAAATTTATACCGCATACAGTGGGTGAATAATAGCCTTTCTAAATGATTTATTTTGATTATTTTTTTTCTTTATTGCTCATTAGATCAAATGTCTATATTACAATCATTAACGGTCATAATATAATCTGTACCCCACAGTTTTGTAATTTGAAAACACTGATCAAACAAAATAAAATTGCATTCGAGTAGTGTCTTTATCATCATGGTTGCATCGGGATTCAATTAATGCGCGGTGTTCACATGCGCAACTGATAATTGACGTTTCCATTCACAGTCGGTAAATAACGCATGAGCTGTGAGTTTAACCTGCTGCTTTTATGACTCATCCGTATCCAGTTTACATTACAAAAGTAATCAACCTGAATTCACCCTACTCTTTGAAATCATGATTGCATTAGTGTTGTTTTTAATACCCAAATATTTAACTTATAACTTCATTACAAATAACTAAATTATTAATGAATAATTATAATGTCATTTGTAAAAAAAAAATAATAATAATAATTGAAATTGAGAGTAGTACTTTTTGACAGTAACTTGTGTAGCTAGCTACTTTTTCAGAAGGGTACCTGAATGTAGTTTAACCAGTTTAATTTACGAGTAGCTTGTAGCTGGACAAGTTTCAGAGTAGTTTCCCCAACACTGACAATTTCTTTATGCATGTTTTTTTTTCCATAACATTAGCATTAGAACAAATCACACAGTGTTGAATGCAGATTAGTCACCAGTGAGAAAAAAAATCTGAACAACTCTGCAGTTGTGATCAGTTCATGTGCTCACTATTTTTTTTTTATGCATGCAAGTCTCAAGCAGTATGATTATTTCATTTATTCACTATACTATTTATTATTAATGTCTTGTTTTATTTTGGTTCTAGTTTGGTATTTATTGCAGTTTATATGAAAAGGTTAATGTAGCATGGTACAGCCTACTGCAGAAATAAGCATAAAATAAAACAGCCCCATATCAGAGCCGCACGGATCCAAATTACTGTTACACGCCTATTTTCATTCTCAACTCGTGTTCATTTATTTCTTGACCACAGAAGGTATAATCACTAAATGCAGCATTTTGACACATTTTTTGCATGTATTTGACTGTTTATGCGTGAGTTAACCATTCATCCTTTGAGTTAAAAGATGACTTTACATATCCGTGTTGTTCGTCTCTGCGCTCATATCTCTTCCTGAGGAGCAGCGCAAGTTCTCTTTCACGCTTTTAAAAACATTAATAAATCTACTTCGATAAATCAATCATGTCCCATTTTGCAAATGTCGCATTATGTGAT
Organism: Carassius carassius; assembly: GCF_963082965.1. Taxonomy (NCBI): domain Eukaryota; kingdom Metazoa; phylum Chordata; class Actinopteri; order Cypriniformes; family Cyprinidae; genus Carassius; species Carassius carassius. The sequence continues at coordinate 31,964,200 of NC_081766.1, read as the reverse complement.
TTTACTGATTTGCATGAGAAATTGTGCTTTTATGGATGAACAAAAGCGCACCGCTGCAAAAGCGGGTGGAACGGCGTGCAATAATCTTTTATCTCGATTAATGTATTTTCAAAATCGTTGAAGGCCAAAATGAAAGGATTTTTTTGGGGGGATTAATTGCACAGCCATAGTATAAAGTGTACTTTATCTTGCTGTTAATAGTTTTTTCATGTCAGGTTTGTCACGTCAGAGGATAAGAAGAAGCAGGGCATTCAGAGGGACAACGAGGTTCTGCTGCAGAGACGCAAAGATCAGGTTCAGCCTGGTGGTGCATCTATCAGTGTCACAGTACCCTACAGAGTGATCGACCAGCCGCTCAAACTCGCCCCACAAGACTGGTGAGCTCCTCTAGCACATTATCTGTGATTTATAGTTTAAACGCATGCTGTTATCAACAGGATTTGCCTGGTCCATTGTTAATGATAGATCCGTTCTTAAACCTATTGAGTAGTTATTTATTTTTATTTTTTTGCCAAAAACAAAAAGTTAATCAATTAAGCAATATTTTTAAATAATCAACACTCAAATAAAGCAGAGTTGTATACAAACATTTAAATTGCACATTAAGTCAGTCTTTGTCTTTTTTTTTTTTTTTTTACAATTCGTTGTGTTTTTATGTAAACATTTAAGCTGTAGCATTAATACCTTTTCATGACAGATTAATTCAGACATACTTTAAATAATGAAGACACCCCCAACAGGTTAAGTAAAAATATAAAGAAAATGTAATGAACTGTATATTTTTAGTGAAATGCTCTAAAGTTAAATTAGTCTTTTTGAGGTTTTAAGACCCTTTTATAATATTGGAGACCGAGTTTATGATTATTTTAAGTAGATGCGCTATGAGTAGTGCTTAGTGATGTTTTTAATCGCTCAACTGAAAACTAAAGACTAATATATTGATATTGTGATTTTAAGAATCTTAATTAAATGCCACTGTTTTGTCAATGCTTTCAACCCTCCAAAACCTCATAAATGACTCATTATTCTTGTTGTTTGTTCACAGGGATCGTGTAGTGGCTGTGTTTGTCCAGGGTCCTGCCTGGCAGTTCAAGGGGTGGCCGTGGCTGCTGCCTGATGGATCCCCCGTGGACATATTTGCCAAAAGTGAGATGCAGCACATTATTTACTATATACCACATTGATTACGTGCAGGAAAGTGTGTTTTATGTCATGCTGATGCTTATTTAGTCCGAGCCTTTCACCTGAAGTACGACGAGGCACGGATGGACCCAAACGTACAGAAGTGGGACGTGACCGTGCTGGAGCTGAGCCACCACAAACGACACCTGGACCGGCCCGTCTTCCTCCGCTTCTGGGAAACACTGGACAGGTCTGGATTGCAACTCCTGTGTCTGTCAAGCAGAGACTTTTCAGTCTACCTTTAGCATGGCACATACTGGATGCCCCTGGATGACTATACAGGCTCCGAGCTTTTGAATTGTCTAGTGTATAATAATACGTTTTATTTATATAGCGCCTTTCCAGAGCTCAAGGACACTTTACAATAAACAAACAACAATAAAGGCAGTTGACAAAGAGAGCAGACAGAACAACAGTAGGCAATTGAGAGTGCAAGTACAGTAGTGAGAATTGGGTAGATGGGGCAGCAACCAGCAGAGGAAAAAAAATAAAAAAATAAATAAAAAAAGAAGAAAAAAAAACTAAGAACTATAACATTCAGAAAATAGGTGTGTTTTGAGCATGGATTTGAATTCAGATATAGTGTTAACAGAACAGAGTGATCGGGGGAGAGAGTTCCACATTTTGGGCGCAACAACACTGAATGATCTGCCCCCCATTGAAGCAAGGCGATGCCGAGGGGCAACGAGAAGGCTGGAATCAGCGGATCGTAAAGAGCGAGTAGGGGTGTAGGGGAGAAGCAGGTTACAGAGGTAGGGGGAAGCAAGGCCGTGCAGAGACTTAAAAGTGAGAAGAAGAATTTTGAATTTAATACGGTAAGCCACAGGAAGCCAGTGAAGATCATGCAGAATTGGGGTAATATGTGCAGAACGCTTGGTGTGGGTGAGTAGTCTGGCAGCAGAGTTTTGAATGTATTGTAATTTGGAAATGGAGCTAGCTGATAGGCCAATGAAAAGTGCATTGCAGTAATCAAGACGTGAGGTGACAAATGCATGGATGACAGTTTCAGCATCTGAGATACTGATAAAGGGACGGAGCTGAGCGATACGACGTAGATGAAAGAATGCCAATTTAGTGATGGAATTAATGTGAGAGTGGAAGGATAGAGAGGAATCAAAAATTACACCAAGATTTTTAACAGTACTAGATGGTTTGATAGGAGAGCCAGCGATCTCACAGGTGAAGTTGGTAGGAATTTTATTAGTGAGTGATGAAGGTCCAGTGAAAATAATCTCAGTTTTGTCCATGTTAAGTTTTAGAAAATTTAAATGAAGCCAATCTTTTATTTAATGTACACAAGCAGAGATTTTGTCAGTTGTGAGAGATAAAGTTGATGTACAGGTAGTATATAATTGAATGTCGTCAGCGTAAAAATGATAATTAAAACCATGACGGAGGAGAATCTGACCAAGAGGTATTATATAGATTATAAATAATAATGGCCCAAGAACGGATCCCTGAGGGACACCTTGCTTCAGGGGGACAGTGGGTGAGCGAAAATTCTGAAGTGAAATGTAGAACTGTCTGTCAGAGAGAGAGGAGGAGAACCAGGAAAGAGCAGCACCAGAAATACCCACATCCAAAAAGCGCAAAATGAGTAGTTGATGGGAGACAGTATCGAAGGCAGAGCTGAGGTCAAGCAGCAGGAGCATAGACAGAGAACCAGAATCACCAGAGAGAAGCAGATCATTCAGTACCTTAACTAGTGCAGTTTCAGTACTATGCAAAGGGCGAAAACCAGATTGAAAAGGATCAAAAAGATTCTTTTCAACTAGAAAAGACTGAAGCTGGGAGGCAACAGTACTTTCCAGTAATTTAGCTATGAAGGGGAGATTTGAAATGGGACGAAAATTAGATAAAACTGAGGGATCAAGGTTGGGTTTCTTGAGAACAGGGGTAACAGCTGCAGTTTTAAGTGACAGAGGAAATGAAGCAGAGGTAAGAGATGCGTTAATGAAGTGAGAGATAGGTGCAGAAATAACTGAATGGCAAAGTTTCAGTAGAGTAGTAGGAGCAGGGTCAAGATGACAAGATGAAGGGTTGGATTTCAAGATTAACTCAGAAGACAGAAGGAGTAGACAGAGAAAAAAGAGGCAGGGATTGACCAGGTTGATTCGGCAGATAACTAATGTTAGTGGCATCATTAAAGAGGCACTGGTTTACGGCACCTGTCTTTTCTAACATGTGAGCCAAGAATGAAGTGCAAAGTTCATCAGAAGCTAGAGCAACATGAGATGGAGGTTTGGTAAGTTTATTTATTGTGTTGAATAATGCTCTTGGCCTGTTGCTTGATTTTTTTAATTGTAGCAGATACAAAACTGGAACGAGCCAGGTTCAGGGCTGATTTTTATTTCTTGATATGTTCGGTAAATGCCAAATGGTGAACAGTCAGGCCAGTTTTCCTGTAGTAACGCTCAAGCCGTCTACCAGTGGCCTTTAAGATACAGAGCTCAGGAGTGAACCAAGGAGACGAATGTGTGGAAGGGACACTTTTGGTCTTGACAGGAGCATGCTTATCTAAGATATCTGAGATTATGGAGTTATAGTTAGATAGTATCAGTGAGGGTGAGGAGATCAAAGACATCAGAGAGATTAGAAGAGGAAACGGAGGTACAAAATAATGCAGTATCAACAGCTTTGAGATTGTGGTAAGATATGACCGTTGTAGAACAATTCTTATGCATAGGCAAGCTGAAGCTAAAATCAAGAAATTTATGATCAGAAATACCAGTGTCAGTATAATGTTACAGAAGCATTTTTTTAACAGATAAATATTGATCTTTATAGTCATCAAAGAATCTTGAAAAAAAAAATCACTAAACTGTTTTAAATTTTAATGTTTTTTTGAGCTGCAAATCAGAATATTAGAATAATTTCTGGAGGATCGTGTGACACTGAAGACTGGAGTAATGATGCTGGAAAAAATAGTTTTAAAATCACAGGAATAAATTACATTTTACAATATAGGCAAAAAGAAAGCTGTTATTTCAAATAGTAAAAAATTTCACAATATTTCTGTCCTTGCTGTATTTCTGATCAAAATAAATGCAAGCTTGGTAAGCAGAAGTGAATTAAAAAATAGAAAACCTTTTATTCCTTTAATCAAAGCTGCATTTTCAGCATCATTACCCCAGTTTTCAGTGTCACATGATCCTAAAGAAATAATTCTAATATGAAACTCTCATGAAACATTTCTTATTATTATCAAATTAAAAACAGTTTGTATGCTTCATTTTTTTGTGGAAACTTTATTTTTCCTGGAAACTTTAAATACAGTTCAAAAGAGCAGCATTTTTGTAAAATGGAAATCTTTTGTAACAATATATCAACAATATGCCTTTACTGCCACTTTTGATCAATTGAATGCATCGTTGCAGAAAAGAGGCATTCATTTACAACTTATTGAATGTTGCCTTGACCTGTAGCAGCCCACTTTTTTTATTTTCTTTCAATCAAATCAAATTCGAGGTTTTTGGTCTGTCAACATGCTTAAGATGTTTTTGATCGCTGCATAGTGTCTTTCAAGTTTATCATGTGAAAATGTTTCCAACCTTTTTGTAGTTCCTGCTAAAAAGTAACTTGAGGTACTTAAGTGTGCAGGAATTCAGTTAAACCGCTTATCTATTTTTAGGTTGTCTGGTTAAGTACTTGAGAAATGAATCTACATATTTTTCAACCCTTATAGTAATCTATAGTATGCATGTATAGCTCATCATCCGTACATCTCCTCTACAGATACATGGTCAAACACAAGTCCCATCTGAGGTTCTGAGACTGCTGGCCATCCACCGGTCAGCATATCGAGACCGTTGAGATCTTCCCTCCCTCCAGAGACCGGTCAAGATGTACTACTAGACACCCGATGCTCTCAGCCTCCCTGAAAGCACCTTGGAATTCAATCTGCTTCACTTTCTGCTGACACCAGTATGATTTGTCCTCTTCCTCCACGTGTAGATAAGCAGGTCAGGATGGGCAAGAGGAAATTTGGATCTTTGGGTTGGTCTTTGTCATGTTTTCTCAGTAGATATGTATTTTTCAATTGTAAAGCAGTTGGTGATCAAGTCAGATTCAAAAGGAGATATTTGATATCATGTTTTTTGTAAAACATGTGCTGGATGAGAAAGCCATTGAACATGGTGACCTGTTGATATGAATAAATGACTGCTATGTCTAAATCTCGTTATTATAGATTCACTTTGTTCCTTTATTTTTTTCTGCATTCTGCCTTCTGTTCTATGAAGTGTAGAGTAGTGCATTGACATTTACTGCAAAAATGCGAATGGTAAATGTAAGTAAAATTAGAGGAAGGCCTCGTGGTTTAGGATGTGATACCTTTGTTCAGATCCTGCAGGCATATGAATAACCAGAATTCTGTGGTTATATAAAATCTGTACTTAAGATTGTTCATGGTGAATTTGCTCTCAAATTCTGCAGTATACTGGAGATTCACCCAGTTTAACCCAGAAACCCAAGTTCTGCTTGCATCTAAGAACCTTTTTTGAAATGGAAATTGCAGTTGCTTCCATAAGTCCAAGTCCGTTTTCTACAAGGGTACACTTTGTTTTTTTTGATGTTTTGTTTTTGAATAAATGCGTTTGAAAGTAATGTTTGTTTTTAAACATTTCTGTTGAATGTGGATTATTATAAAAAAAATTATATTAAAAAGTATAAAAAAAATTGTGATGCATTTTTTTTCTCAGTTTCAGAAAAGCCTATAAGTAGGGATGTGATGGACCCCGAACTGGTTAAAAATGTATTAAATTATGTACCGTATTTTTCGGACTATAAGTCGCATCAGTCCAAAAATACGTCATGATGAGGAAAAAAACATATGTCGCACTGGACTATAAGTCGCATTTATTTAGAACCAAGAACCAAGAAAAAACATTACCGTCTACAGCCGCGAGAGGGCGTTATATGTCTTCAGTGTAGACTACAGGAGAACTGAGCAGTATAGAGTGCCCTCTCGCTGCTGGAGACGGTAATGTTTTCTATTGGTTCATTTCTCTCGGTTCATGTCAAATTAATTTTGATAAATAAGTTGCACCTGACTAAGTCGCAGGACCAGCCAAACTATGAAAAAAAAGTGTGACTTATAGTCCGGAAAATATGGTAACTATTTAAATAGGTTGATATGTTAAATTAATTGCAATTACAATTGGTCGAGGAGATTTATTTGAATATCTTCAGAAAATTATAGATGGTGTTTTCTTTTTGTGTTGCTTCTGTATAATGCAGTATTTATTAGCACAGCGCTGCTTTGTTTACAGAAATAACCATGGAAACGCTGTATATGCTATTCCATGATCAACCCCTGCTGTCAGAAGTGTTGATCTGCATCTCATGCAACCCTTTAATTTCACAAAGCTAAAGTTAGACCATTGTGTTTTTGCATCAAATGTTAAAATTAAACAATTTAAATCAAAAACACTGATGCAAAAGAGAAGCGAGGAGAAGACAAGAGATGAGGCAAGGAAGATGCCTCCTACACCCCCTCCACCTCCTCAGCACTTTACATGCTCACAGTTCAATAAAGTTTTCGCTGTGTCCTCAAATGTTGCAAAACACTTTATCAGAACACAGCATAACACCACCTCAGGAAGTCATCGCTACTCCATACATGGTGAGCCACGTAAACTGTCTGAGTGCTAACTGTTTGCACATGAACAATACAGGCCACAAACTCATTTTGTTTTGGCAAGAATGCACACAGTCCTGTTGGGTACTGACAGCAGTTCAGTGTGGTTACAGACTGCAGTTCAAAGGAATAATTTATTCTCGGGTGCGAGTATGATTAGTTAATTTTCTTCAGGAGGAGGTTACCCCACCCCCCCACCCTTAGTAAGAGTGGTTCCACCCGAAGAAGATCACAATGGGTTTTACTCCGAGATTCCAAAAAAGGAACTCGAACTCTCCATCCCATATAAGATCTTCATGCACTGATCAAATACCTAAGGAAATTTAAGTTCAGAATGCTCAAACTACACTGTGCTCCAGCGATTGATTTACCTCAATTGACTTGAAGTATGCATATTTTAACATAAGATTATATACACCACAGGAATTTTTTTTCTGTCTAATTATATAGACGATTGGCTAGTGAATTGAACCACAAAGCGTGAGATCACACAGCTATGGTCCTAGAACCTCAGTTCTAATAGAATTCCCTTAGACTATTTAGGAGAGAGTTCCAACAATAGGCAGCTTCTTTCAGACTGGACCCATTATGGCACTCACAGACGAGAGTGAAAGTGATGTCAACGGCAATCTTGGCACTGCATCATTGGCTGTTCCTGTTCTTTCTGGTGCAAGTGGTACCCATGGGCGTTGTCCAGGCCAGGAAGGTCATAACGTTGGACGCGTCATTGTACAGCTGGGGGGGCAATCATGAAGACAGGACAGTGAACGGGAGATGGAGTCAAACTCTGATCAACTGTCATGTAAACTACCTGGAAATGCTGACCATATTTAAGTATTTTCTCCCTTTTCTGAAAGGTCATCATGTTCTCATGAGAACGGACAGCACTACCGTTGTGGCTTACATAAAAACAGGGAGGTTTAAGATCACTCCAGACAGAGGACAATGCTCAATGCCCTCTGTTCTTTTCTCTGAAAGATCAGAGTGTGCCTCTGGGAATAGATGCACTGGTGCCTCACACTCTCCTTTACATGTTCCCATCAATGTCGTCAATATCCCCAGCCCTTCACAGAGTGAGGGAGGGGTGATTAAAAATGATACTGGTAGCTCCGCAATTGCCGGGGAAATATTGGCTGATGGAAATCATACATATGCTGTACGCAGAGCCATGGCCCCTCGCTCATATTCCCCAACGAGAGACCGGCGTTGTACCCAGCAGTGCGTTTGTTTACTGCAGCACAGATTGTTCCGTCCACCCATGGTTTCTGGTATGAGAAGATTCTTATAGTTACCATTTCATTTGCTTGCTCGGCTGTGGCATGGCTTCAGAGTTGGTGGACCAGCGCGTCACCACCCTCTGCACTGGGGGTTCTTGAACGAGCCTTTGTTTATATTCCGGTGTGAGGAAAATGGCGGCATGGTCCGGTTTGCCAAAAGCCTGTAGTGAGTGAGCTTTGTAGGTGTGATGAGTAGGGCGGGGCCGAGAGCCGCGGGAATGAGTCGAGGCCAGTGGAGTGATTGGAAATGAGGGACACTTGTGCCACTCACCGGTCTCGAGTCCCACAGAAGAGATCCAGAAGGATAAAAGAGGAGTTACGACAGTGAAGGAAGGGAGAGGACCAGACCAGGGTTTTATTTTGTGTTTTGGTTTTGTTTGTGCAAGGCAGTCGTCAGCGAGGGGCTGTCGCGCTGTTTTGTGCTCGTCAAGCACTCTTGGATATTCGCAACTCGGTTGCGACCTCTTTCACAAAATTGTACACTTTAGATGTGGACTGCTCCTCTCTGATGAGTCTGATGAGTCGTTCACATCGGCTATCCCGGGACATATCCGCCGGTGGCCCCTCAACATCCCGCGGAGAAAGCGAAGGAGGAAACGAGGAAGCCGTTGAGGATACATCGTGAAGCTGAAAGCTCATCTGCGGGCTGGCTTTCTCTCGGATCCTTCTCACGAATCGCTTTACGGTGGCTCTACTACCTGGCGCCCACTGGACGTGGCATACCGGTGGCTTCGTCATGTTCTCCCCCTGCACCCGAGCCCTGTTTCTCGTTCCGGTCTCCACCGAATCGGCCTCGGCTCCCGACGTCGGGGAGTAACTCACAGAAATCTACGCGCGCTGGAAAGAGCGTCCTCATCTCCTGCTATTATCTCTCCACCAAAGATGGCATTACTAAACTCCCGTTCCTTGGTGAATAAGACCTTCTTACTAAACGACTTTTTCTTAGCTCACAACTTGGATTTTATGTTTATCACGGAATCCTGGATAAAGGTTGGTGATCTAACTCCGTTTTCTGATCTGATCCCTGATGACTGCACATTTTTTAACTCTCCTCGTCCGAGTGGACGCGGGGGTGGCATAGTAACAATATTAAAGAACTCTCTCTCTGCACGCTGTCGATTGGTCCCTGGAACGGCCTTTTCCAGCTTTGAAGCTCAGTTTCTTCACTTGGACTGGAACGGTCCTGTATGTCTAGTGGTGATTTACCGTCCTCCGCACTGCACTAAGGATTTTATACAGAATTTCACTGAACTGATCGGTAATATTGCCACAAATTACGATCGCTTTCTATTGGCGGGCGACTTTAATATCCATGTCTGCTGTCCGTCTAACCCCTTATCACATGAGTTTCTTGATATTATCGATGCTTTCAATCTATCCCAGTGGATCAGTGACGCTACTCATATTCAGGGACATACGTTGGATCTTGTACTCTCATATGGGCTTGATGTGTCTGATATTGTGCTCTCAGATTTTATGATCTCTGACCATAAGCCTATATTATTCACACTGTCTCTTCCAGAGCTGTCTTATTTTTCAAATTCAACTGTAAGTCTTTCTCGCTTCTATTCTCCACAGTTTAGCACAAATTTCAACCTGTGTTTTGCTGATTGTTGCTCACAGTTGAACTTGGATCAACCATTATCTGACTTGGATGCTGATCAACATCTTAGCCTCATGAACTCTGTCTGGCTTAAGGCAGCAAATGCAACTGCCCCCCTTAAGCCTTACAAGCAAAAATCAAAATCTGTACCGTGGCAAAACTCTGATATCCGTCTTCTAAGACAAAACTGTAGAAAGGCAGAACGTAAATGGAAACAAGACAGGCTGCATATCTCTCTTCAAATGTTCAGAGACTCTCTTACTTCTTACCAGGCTGGTTACTCTCTCTTACTTCTTCTTATTTGTCTGCAAAAGCTGCATACTTTTCTAACCTTATTGAAACTAATCACTCTAAACCTAAGGTTTTGTTCTCAATTATTCAATCTGTTACCAATCGTTCTGTTAACACCTTGCCTGGTGCCTCTGATGCTCTCTGTGAAAGCTTCTTGAGATATTTTAGTGAGAAAATTACTAACTTAAGACTTGGTGTCTGCCCCACTTTAACTTTAACCATTTCTCCAATCATGCCATCTTCCTCTGCATTTTTGGATGCTTTTGAACCCATCAGTCTCCAGGAATTGAAGGAGGTGATTGACAGTCTTAAACCCTCATTCTGTTCTAGCGATATCATTCACCCCAAATTTTTTAAATTAATTACTGATTCGATTGGGCCAGGTTTGCTGTCTCTCATTAATAAGTGTCTCCAAACTGGCTCTGTTCCTGCCGACTTTAAAGTTGCTAAAGTCACTCCCCTTCTCAAGAAGCCTTCACTGGACCACACTGTTCTAAAAAAATTTCGTCCAATTTCTGTTTTGCCTTTCATTTCAAAAGTTTTAGAGAAAATTGTGCTGAAGCAACTTCAACAATTTTTGGCTAGTAATTAGGGATGTCCCGATCAGGTTTTTTTTGTCCTTGAGTCCGAATGAAATATCAGGTCATGCGCAAACTATCATGTCTCTTTGAGTTTGAATCTATATTTATTCACACCAGCTCTTGAAAACAAAGTGATGTCATGCCGCACGCGTTGCTGTTTCTGTGTGGAGTCAAAAGGGTCTAACTCTGTGCCACCGCATAACAAAAGATGTGTTAAAAATTAATGAGAATATATATATATATCCGAGTCCTGATCGGGAGGTAACGTCCGATTCCGATCGAGTCTGAAACCACGCGATCGGGCCCGATTTCCGATCACGTGATCGGATCTGGACATCCCTACTAGTAATTCTATTTATGAGGTTTTTCAATCTGGTTTTAAGTCTGCTCACAGCACTGAGTCTGCCCTTCTGAGAGTGTTAAATGATATTTACCTCTCCACTGATTCCGGGGACTCTGTGGTTCTTATTCTTTTAGATTTATCGGCTGCTTTTGATACCATCGACCACTCCTTACTTTTATCTAGATTAGAGTCTTGGGTAGGTCTAAAAGCAAACGCTCTGAAATGGTTTCAGTCATACCTATCTGACAGAAAGTTTTTAGTGAAACTGGGAAATTTTTTCTCTTCCCCTGCTCCTCTGACCTGTGGCCTTCCACAAGGCTCTATTTTAGCTCCCTCTCTATTCTCTCTGTACATGCTACCTCTGGGTTCTATTCTAAGAAAATATGGTGTGTCTTTTCATTTCTACGCAGATGATACTCAAATCTATCTTCCAGTTAAGAAAAACAACTCCACTGTGATCACTTCTCTTCTCCAATGTTTAGAGGAGTTTAAATTATGGCTAGCCCAAAATTTCCTCTTCTTAAACGAGGACAAGACCGAGGTAATTGTTTTCGGTCCTAATGAGAACTCTCAGTGTATAAGCCCTGAGCTAGAAAGTTTGTCCGTTTTTAGATCCTCACGGGTGCAGAACCTAGGTATTATTATTGACCAACACTTAAATTTGATAGACATATCTCTTCTGTTATTGGATCCAGTTTCTATCAGCTTCGTTTACTGTCTAAAATTAAAAACTTTCTCACTCCAAAAACTCTAGAAATGGCTGTTCATGCATTTGTCACATCGCGTCTAGATTACTGCAATTCTTTATATTGCGGTATATCCAAATCTCAAATTGCACGACTTCAGCTTGTCCAAAATGCTGCAGCCAGACTTCTTTTAAACTGTCGTAAACATGAACACATCACTCCAATTCTTAGATCCCTCCACTGGTTGCCGATTTCTCAGAGAATAGATTTTAAAATTCTCCTCTTCATTTATAAATCCCTTCACAACATAGCTCCTGTCTATTTATCTGAACTTCTCCATCCCTATACTCCATCTAGAAGCCTACGATCCTGTGACCAGGCTCTGTTGGTGGTCCCTCGCGTTAGGCTAAAGCGTAGAGGGGAGCGTGCATTCGCGGTGGCTGGGCCACGACTCTGGAATACCCTGCCTTTAGACATCAGACTGGCCCCTTCCTTGTCTATTTTTAAGTCCTTGCTAAAAACTTTTTTATTTTCCTTAGTGTACTGACTACTGTGATATGCTAAATTTTGTAAATGGGTGGTTTTAAATTTTTGTCTGGTCTATTTTTTATGTATGTGTTATATTCTTGCTCTTCTGAAAAGCACTTTGGTCAGCCGGGAGGCTGTTGTAAATGCGCTATAGAAATAAAATTGAAATTGAATTGAAATTGAAAATTGTTTTATTATTAAAGTTTAATTTAAATGTTTGCCGGTTCCCGCTGCCGCCTTCACGTGACAACGAAGGTTTTTACATTGTTACAGTAGGTATTCTTAAACTGAGTGTAGCAGAACGTAGAGAACCATTGCTGGGACCATCCGCTTGTTTGGTTCCTGGGGGCCTGGCTAGCACTCCCCAGACCATCTCACTGGCTCACGAGAACCATCAGACTCGGCTATGCGATTAAGTTCGCCCGGCATCCTCCCAAGTTCAGGGGCATCCAGTTCACTTCTGTGCTGGACAAAGATCGGACTGTATGGAACAGCAATGGCAGGTTCCTTTGCCTAAGCCCTGTCCTATTTTCTGTACCGACTGGTGTGGGGGGACTTGCCAGCTTTCGCAGGGCACTGGAGGGGATCAACAATTGTGGTGTTTTCCATATGGATCCCAATTTGTCAGTCACTGACATAAAGGATTTGTTCTCTACGTGGGTGAAGTTTAATGAAAGCAGCAAGAGGGACCTGATGGAGACCATGGTGTTGGAGCAGTATATGAGTGTGCTGTATCCAGAGGTGAGAACTTGGGTGAAAGAGAGAGATCCCGTTACAGCAGAAGAGGCAGCTAAACTGGTTGAAGCCTGTGTTGCAGCTCATAAGGGATTCTCTGAGACCTTCGGATATGCAGTCAGCCTTCAAGCAGCAAGAGGTAAGTCTGAGGGGTCAGGGGGAAGTTCGTACTCTCATAGCCAAGCCCATATTTTACATCCCACCCACCCTAAGCCTACACCACCTAAAGCTACATCACCCATAGACACACATTATATCTGGGGTAAACCAGGTCACACTAGCCCACATTGCCCACTTAAAAAGCCCAAATCAGCAAGGTTGTGTTATGTACCCAAACCCACCCCTACAACTGACAATAGTTCCACCAGAGAGCCCACTATTACAGTTTTATTAAATGGAAAACCACTAACAGCCCTTTTAGACACAGGTTGTATAAGGGCCTTAGTACATGCTCAGTAAATAGCCAGAGGTGTGTGTTCTGAGGACACAGTTTCGGTATGTTGTGTCCATGGGGACAAAGCAGATTTACATAGTTTATATAGAGGTGAACAAGCAACCATACTTGAACGTTGGTGATCCAGTGTATTCAGTCCTCTGGTTTGGACAGGATGGAGTTGATCTCCCAGGCCTCTTCTCTGATCCGGTGGAGAGCTTTGCCCAACAGTTCTCTGCCGCACAGAAGCAGACGGAGCTGATTAGACACATCCTGCCCCGGCGGCCTCTCCTTTCGCCAGCAGGCAGCTGGGCCCGGTTCAGATGCTGTGCCTTCTCACACGCCCCCTAGCCAACTGTGGAGCCATGTAGGAGTCGCACCACTATCCCACTGTGGGACGCTGTGCCTTCCAGATCGGGTCCCTGTGCTCCACCTTGCTGCCCCACTGCGGGTACGATGGTGGTTCCCCAAGTTCCGCTTGTTTGGTTCCTGGGGGCCTATCTAGCACTCCCCATATCTCACTGGCTCACGAGAACCATCAGACTCGGCTATGCAATTAAGTTCGCCCGGCATCCTCCCAAGTTCAGGGGCATCCAGTTCACTTCTGTGCTGGACAAAGATTGCACTGTACGGAACAGCAATGGCAGGTTCCTTTGCCTAAGCCCTGTCCTATCTTCTGTACTGACTGGTATGGGGGGACTTGCCAGCTTTCGCAGGGCACTGGAGGGGATCAGCAAATGTGGTGTTTTCCATATGGATCCCAATTTGTCAGTCACTGACATAACGTTGAACGTGACTGACTGAAAGGGAAAATCTCTGTTACGTAAGGTAACCCTAGTTCCCTGAAGGAGAGAATTGAGACGTTACGTTCCATCGCCACAGTTGCTGTACCACTGCTGTACAACTGAGGCACACCGTCTCGGCTCATCAGCGAAAAACTGAATGTGCGACTGCATGAGCTCTCCTTATATACCGGCGCCGCGGGGTGGGATGTGCAATGCAAATCTTGCACGCCAACATTCATTGGCTTATTTTGTTAACACTCAATGGCGAATTGGAAAGGTCAGCTAGCAGCTGACATTGATGTGGAGGAAGAGCAAGGTGCCACATGTGGAGATCCAGTGCAGCCCTTAACCCTTAACCCCACGGGTGATTCAGCCCTTGCAGCCCTGGCAGGAATGTTCCAATCATTCCTACAATATCAGAAGGACAGGGATGAGAGGCAAGAGAAAGAGTCAGCTTGACAGGAACAGCAGTACAAGGTCCTGACTCAAGTCACTCAGATGCAGATAGATCTGGAGCTTGCCTGACAAGGAGCTCTCTCTTCTGAACGGTCAGTGGCTTGGGTTTTTGATCACATACATCAGTTGCCTACGTTGCAAAACACTTATGATATTGAACATTTTCTTACTACTTTTGAGAGACTGGCAGAAGTGTACAAGTGGCTTAAAAAGACTGGGCTATTCATCTGGTTCCCCTGCTCACTGGCAATGCAAGAAATGCATTTGTTGCCATGTCACTTGCCTATACCTCTGACTATGAGAAAGTCAAAGAAGACATCCGCAAAGAATATGAAATTAACGCAGAAACCTACAGACTGAGATTTTGAACACACCTGCTGACGAGTCACTGATGGAGTTGTATGTCTGCCTAAAGGATTTGTTCTCTACGTGGGTGAAGTTTAATGAAAGCAGCAAGAGGGACCTAAAGGAGACCATGGTGTTGGAGCAGTATATGGGTGTGCTGTATCCAGAGGTGAGAACTTGGGTGAAAGAGAAAGAACCCGTTACAGCAGAAGAGGCAGCTAAACTGGTTGAAGCCTGTGTTGCAGCTCATAAGGGATTCTCTGAGACCTTCAGATATGCAGTCAGCCTTCAAGCAGCAAGAGGTAAGTCTGAGGGGTCAGGGGGAAGTTTGTACTCTCATAGCCAAGCCCATATTTTATATCCCACCCACCCTAAGCCTACACCACCTAAAGCTACATCACCCATAGACACACGTTATATCTGGGGTAAACCAGGTCACACTAGCCCACATTGCCCACTTAAAAAGCCCAAATCAGCAAGGTTGTGTTATGTACCCAAACCCACCCCTACAACTGACAATAGTTCCACCAGAGAGCCCACTATTACAGTTTTATTAAATGGAAAACCACTAACAGCCCTTTTAGACACAGGTTGTATAAGGGCCTTAGTACAGGCTCAGTAAATAGCCAGAGATTTGTGTTCTGAGGACACAGTCTCAGTATGTTGTGTCCATGGGGACAAAGCAGATTTACATAGTTTATATAGAGGTGAACAAGCAACCATACTTGAATGTTAGTATTGCAGCTAATTTGCCCTACCCAGTTTTGCTAGGTACAGATATGCCAGTTCCAGCAGATTTGGTACAGGAGACAGCATGGTGTGGAGTAGGCGCTAGAGCTCAGACACAAAATGTAACCCAGTCATCCAAAGAGTCTGTACAGAGCACCCTTAGAGATGTCATTTTTCACTGAGGAAAGTGTAGGTGAGACAGAGGAATACAGACTGCAGAAAAGAAGGAATTGGTTTGCAGATCTGATTGACAGATCAGGGCCCCAATTTCATGAGTCGCATACTGCAGCAAGTCTATCAGTTACTAGGGATCAAGAGAGTCCGAACAACTCCCTACCACCCCCAGACTGATGGACTGGTTGAAAGATTTAACCAAACATTAAAATCCATGCTTAAAATGTTTGTGCCAGAGTCCGGCAAAAACTGGGACCAATTGCTACCTTATCTCCTGTTTGCTTACAGTGAAGTTCCCCAGGCATCCACCGGGTTTTCGCACTCTAACATTTTTTTGCCCACCAGGTCAGAGGTCCTCTGGATGTCTTGAAGGACAGCTGGGAAGCTAATGACAAGCTACGCAACCAAACATATCCAGACATTCCACATTAACATGTTGAAACAGTGGCATTAATGTCCCTCTCAGCCATATTCACCACAAGAGGCTGTGAAAGAGCTCTTGGTTCGAGTTGTAGAGGAAGAGGATGAAATAGAGGACCAATACTTACCTGTTCATCAAAGTGAGTGCCACCTAGACCTTCAACATTCGTCAACTGAACAACGCCAACAACTACTGGAATGCGTCCTGGACCAACTGTTCCTAGACACACCTAGAAGAACAGACCTTGTCCAACACCACATTCATTTAAAAGACCCAAAAGCCATACGGCAACCAATGAAGCAAGAGTTGGTGTTAATGCAGAACCTGGAAGTCATAGTCATCATCTAGTGAGTAGAGCAACCCCATTGTGCTTGTACCGAAGAAGGATAGGTCCCTCAGATTCTGCCTTGACTTCAGAAAACTCAATTCAGAATGCAAATTTGATCCTTACCCCATGCCCGGAGTTGATGAACTACTTGAGAAACTTGGTCATGCAAAGTTCCTCACTACACTGGACCTATGCAAAGGTTACTGGCAAGTCCCACTAAGTCCAGTCTGCAAAGAGCTGACAGCTTTTAAAACTACATTTGGCCACTATCATTTCCAGGTTCTGCCTTTTAGACTTCATGGGGCACCCGCCACTTTCCAGAGGATGCTTGATCAGATCCTCTAGGGTACGGTGGCTTTCGCTGCAGCATACCTTGATGATGTAATCATTTTCAGTACATCCTGGCAGGACCATTTGCAACATCTGCAGGAAATATTGTACAGGATAAAGTCAGCAAGACTCACCATTCATCCGGACAAGTGTGCTATTGCCAAGCAGGAAGTGTGTTACCTTGGTCATGTGCTGGGACATGGGAGTCATATGCCCACAGGTGGGGAAAGTCGAGGCAATCAAGCAAACGTTACGTCCTACAACCAAGAAGCAGGTACAAACTTTTCTTGGCTTAGAAGGGCTTTAAAGGGCTTTTGCACTTATTGAAATCACTTAAAAAGATAAGCCCAACATTGTTATCTGGACAACTGACTGTGAAAGTGCTTTTATAGACTTAAAATATGCTTTGTGCAGTGAAACCTTTTTGCTGAGTCCAGACTTTAATAATCTTTTTATAGTCCAGACTGATGCATCAGAACATGGTCTAGGACAGGAGTGCCCAACCCTGTTCCTGGCGATCGACTGTCCTGCAAAATTTGGCTCCAACCCTAATCAAACACACCTGCCTTTAATCTTTAAGTGAGCCTGAATACCTTTAATTAGTTGCTTCAGGTGTGTTTGATTAGGATTGGAGCTAAACTTTGCAGGACAGTTGATCGCCAGGAGCAGGGTTGGGCACCCCTGGTCTAGGAGCTGTAGTTTTACAAGGGGAGCAAGGACAGCTTCAACCCATTGCTTATTCCACGTGAAACACTGTATTCAACCATGGAGAATGAGTACCTGGCAGTTAAATAAGCCTTGGACTCTTTTAGGCACTACCTCATTGGTAGAGAGTTCAACTTGGAGACTGATCATAGAGCCTTGACTTGGCTAAACCAAATGAAAGACACAAATGCCCGAATTACACTGTGGTTTCTAGCAATACAACCCTTTCAATTTAAAGTATCCTATAGGTCTGGCCCTGAAAATTGTACTGCTGATTTTTTTGTCTAGGACACCACAGGGAGTGTCACCAGAAGGGAGAGGAAATGTCAAAGTTTAAGATTAGGTTAAGGCACTGTGACTAGCCTCATACACAGTTAAGCATTAAAACATGGCAAACATATTAACATCAAGCATGATTCGAATGCCAGCATATAAATGTATACACGGATCTGTTTAATGTTGTAGTGTATTTTGCATCTGTGTTTAATGAGTATGTTTTATGTTGTTTAATCTTTTGTGATCACTGTTGTTACTTTCGAACCCAACTGATTCAAGCACCATTTCATATCATCTGCCATAAAACATTGAAATAACCACAGACACAAGTTCTTTATCTACTATCATTTATTGGGCATTAAACAAACAAAGATTGCAAACACTCACCAGTTTCCATTTTCCAGAACCAAACCTGTGCAATATACAACCTGGTAAT
Organism: Carassius carassius; assembly: GCF_963082965.1. NCBI lineage: Eukaryota > Metazoa > Chordata > Actinopteri > Cypriniformes > Cyprinidae > Carassius > Carassius carassius. The sequence goes on along the minus strand of NC_081766.1, from coordinate 31,945,918 downwards.
TTTATACACCTACCATGCTTAGCAGCCATTTTGCTGTGACATCATATGGTGAACTTGTTATAACTTGCACTACTGTCTGTGTATCCAGGAACACGGGAGTAATCCATTTGTACACTGAAATATTTTCTATGCACTTTACTGTCCATTGCAATAGTGTAAATGATCATATGTTCATAGTTCTGCCTATATTGTACATACATTTTTATATTTATATTTTTATAGGGTGGTGTTGGCGCAGTGGATAAGACACATGCCTTGGGTGTGAGAGACCCCAATGAGCAAGACACTTAACCCCTAGTTGCTCCAGAGGTGTGCGACATCTGACATATATAGCAATCATAAGTCGCTTTGGATACTATCTGTATAGTATGTTCATAGTACACCTATCTGTATATCATCGATAGTATTTCAAATCTGTAAATTATGTCCATAATACTTATCTGCATAGTTATTATTAGTTATAGTTATAGTTATAGTTATTGTACATATTGTAGATCTTGTACAGTATATTCTGTACTTACTGCTTATTGCACTTCTGGTTAGATGCTGGTTAGATGTAATCTAATCTAATCTAATATGGGTCACCAATTCATTTCTGTATAAAAAATTATTGTTTCTGGTGTTTAAAGTCTTAATGGTTGTTTGATATGCATGTTGAATTGTGTGTACTTATTTATTTTCAAGTGATTTGTATGTATTTTTCTATACCCAGAGGAGAAAGCCCCCTACCAATTTCAGAATGGTTTCATCCTGGGGTGGAGCTAAGAGTATAAAATGGCTCCCACAGAGTCAGTCAGTGTGGGTTGTTGTAGGAATTTGTGTTTGTAGTCTGTATACGGAGTAAATAGCTGTTTTCTTGCTTATGGGTTTCAGATCAATTGATTTATTTAAACTAGCTTGTAAATACTTTGTACAGTCGTGGCCAAAAGTTTTGAGAATTACATAAATATTAGTTTTCAAAAAGTTTGCTGCTAAACTGCTTTTAGATCTTTGTTTCAGTTGTTTCTGTGATGTACTGAAATATAATTACAAGCACTTCATATGTTTCAAAGGCTTTTATCGACAATTACATGACATTTATGCAAAGAGTCAGTATTTGCAGTGTTGGCCCTTCTTTTTCAGGGCCTCTGCAATTCGACTGGGCATGCTCTAAATCAATCTTCAATCTCAATCAATCTTCTGGGCCAAATCCTGACTGATAGCAACCCATTCTTTCATAATCACTTCTTGGAGTTTGTCAGAATTAGTGGGTTTTTGTTTGTCCACCCGCCTCTTGAGGATTGACCACAAGTTCTCAATGGGATTAAGATCTGGGGAGTTTCCAGGCCATGGACCCAAAATTTCAACATGCTGGTCCCCAAAGATCTGGGGAGTTTCCAGGCCATGGACCCAAAATTTCAACATGCTGGTCCCCAAGCCACTTAGTTATCACTTTTGCCTTATGGCACGGTGCTCCATCATGCTGGAAAATGCATTGTTCTTCACCAAACCATTGTTGGATTGTTGGAAGAAGTTGCTGTTGGAGGGTGTTTAGGTACCACTCTTCATTCATGGCTGTGTTTTTGGGCAGAATTGTGAGTTGTGAATTCATCGGAGAATATGACTTTGCTCCAGTCCTCAGCAGTCAATTCACTATACTTTCTGCAGAAGATCAATCTGTCCCTGATGTTTTTTTTTGGAGAGAAGTGGCTTCTTTGCTGCCCTTCTTGACACCAGGCCATCTTCCAAAAGTCTTCGCCTCACTTTGCGTGCAGTTGCGCTCACACCTACCTGCTGCCATTCCTGAGCAAGCTCTGCACTGGTGGCACTCCGATCCCGCAGCTGAATCCTCTTTAGGAGACGATCCTGGTGCTTGCTGGACTTTCTTGGACGCCCTGAAGCCTTCTTTACAAGAATTGAACCTCTTTCCTTGAAGTTCTTGATGATCCTATAAATTGTTGATTTAGGTGTAATCTTAGTAGCCACAATATCCTTGCCTGTGAAGCCATTTTTATGCAACGCAATGATGGCTGCACGCGTTTCTTTGCAGGTCACCATGGTTAACAATGGAAGAACAATGATTTCAAGCATCACCCTCCTTTTAACATGTCAAGTCTGCCATTCTAACCCAATCAGCCTGACATAATGATCTCCAGCCTTGTGCTCGTCAACATTCTCACCTGAGTTAACAAGACGATTACTGAAATGATCTCAGCAGGTCCTTTAATGACAGCAATGAAATGCAGTGGAAAGGTTTTTTTGGCATTAAGTTAATTTTCATGGCAAAGAAGGACTATGCGATTCATCTGATCACTCTTCATAACATTCTGGAGTATATGCAAATTGCTATTATAAAAACTTAAGCCTTGTGTCACTTTGGCCTCATATTCCCCCGGTCAAATCCTAACAACTTAGTATCTCATAATTTTGACATTTCAGTTTCAAATTTGTGTCATAATTAAATACATTTAGATTTGTCATAATTATGAGTTTTATCTATTATTGGTTTACTTTTATCTCTCCCTCTCTGTCTTTCTGAGCATTGAATGTGTAATAAACTTTGTTGAGGCTGTCAAATTTGTAGTTATGTTGTTTTTGCTTTTTTCAAGTTGGTTATACTATAGATTATACTTTTTATTGTTTACGATAGACCAATACTAATCACAGTAGTACCTGTTTTGTAGTACCTGGCTTTCAGATGAATCTATAACTAGGGGCAAAATTATCCTTGTTTGCTCAACAGAACAATAACAACGTGGTTTTAGCAAGTAAAATGACACAAATTTAATTCTGGAGTGAAATATTCCTTTAAGTGATTGTTAACATCCAGTGTTTTAATTTATATAGGCTTTTATTTATTCAGATATTTTTGTGGTCTTTGTAGGTGGGTTACATTGGCACTGTTCTGTCTTTTAAATGTAGAGACATTACATGCATTATTCTAAGCGATGTATAGGTACTGCGTTAAAGGTTTGCAGCTGCTTAACCTGATGCTGAAGAACAAGCTTTACTCGTGTCACAGTGAAGACAAACAGATCTTCATTCACAGATGATTCTTTGTGTTGCTCTCTCTTATTTGTGAATCACTCCTCCAGCTTTTCTTGATGTCAGTATCGTACAGCTCTAATGAGAGAGGATCTTTACGGATTATGTACCTGAAACCAAATAAATAAATAAACCCATAAAAACCACAGCCACATATGGTACTGCTATTACCATTGAATATCATGTCTTGACAGACATGACTAAAACAATGGATAATAAACAGAAATATAATAAATAGAAATTATATTTCTACAAGGAAAAAAAATAAAAAATGAAAGCCTTTTTTAAAACGATTAAGATTTTTTTTTTCATAGTGACATTGTTTTCATGACAATTTACTAAATTTCACCTCCAAATTGACATTAGCATGTGTATATATATATATATATATATATATATACACACACACACACACACACATATATATGTAGTGTTTGATAAACTATGTATCGCTATTGTTTTGTGATTAAATGGATTAATTTAATAAGGAATTAAAAAGATGAATCAATCTTTTTTTCATTAATAAGCTTTTTTTTCAATCATACAGTCATGGCCAAAAATATCGACACCCTTGGTAAATATGATCAAAGAAGGCTGTGAAAATGTATCTGGTGGTAAAAAATTCTCAAAAATCTAACCTTTCATTGGATAATAATAATTTAAAATGGGGGGAAATATCATTATGAAATAAATGTTTTTCTCTAATGCACATTGGCCACAATTAACGGCATTCAATGCTTTTTGAAACCTCCATTTGTCAGTTTAACAGCTCTGTGTTTTCTCCTATAATGCCTGATGAGGTTAGAGAACACAGAGGCCATTCCTTCATCCAGAATCCCTTCAGACCCTTTAGATTCCCAGCTCCATGTTGGTGCTTCTTCTCTTCAGTTCACTCCTCTCATTTTCTGTAGGATTCATGTCAGAGGACTGGAATGGCTTTAGCAGAAGCTTGGTTTTGTGCCCAGTGGACTCATTCCTGTTGTTTTTGAGGTTTGTGTTAGGATTATTGTACGGTTGGAAGATCCAGACATGGCCCAATATAACATTTCTAACAGAGTCAGTCACTTTTTGATTTGTTTTTTTATCTGTTGGTATTTGATATAATCAAAGATACCATGCAGTATATTTAATTGAACACATGGGGTACTTTTTATCCATCTTGAGTGTTTGCTGCTAAAAAGCTAATTTTTTTTTAGTTTCATCCGATCATAGAAGCCAGTCCCTTTAAAGTTCCAGTCATGTCCGATAACTGAATATGCTAGGGATGGTTTTTGGATGAGCTAGGATAATTTTTCATGAAACCCTCCCAAACAACATGTGGTGATTAAGTGCTGTTTGACACTTGTTTTTTTAAAAGGTTTTCTGACCCCGAAACTATTTTCTGCAATTCCTTGGAGACTCTTTAGCTACTCAAACTCTCATTCACATCGCACATTAGGACGATATAGACACACGTCCTCTTCCAGGCAGATTCATAACATTTTCTGTTGATTGGAATTTCTTAATTATTGCCCTGATGGTGGAAATGGGAATTTTCTCTAGCTCTTTTCTTATGGCCACTTCACCAATTTGTGAAGCTCAATTATCTTTTGCTGCACATAAGAAATATATTCTTTGGTTTTTCTCATTGTGATGGATGATTAAGGGAATTTGGGCTTTGTTTTCCCTCCTCTTAATATTTCTGTGAAACAGGAAGCAATGGCTGGATAATTTCATGTTCATAATCACCTTGGAGTGCTCAAAATTGTGAATATGAATGGGAATATACTTCAGAGATATTTTACACATAAGAATTTCTAGGGGTGCCAATAAATGTGTCCAACGAGTCATTATTATCCAATGAAAGGTTAGCTTTCTGTAATTTTTATTTTTATTTTTTTTATAAAAGATCAAAAGGATTAACAATGCAGATTCATTTTCACAGCCTTCTTTGATCATATTTACCAAGGGTGCCGATATTTTTGGCCATGACTGTATTTTCCATCACAGTTGCACCTGTTTAATTATAAAGTATATAGATATTTAGATGTTTATTTAAAAAAGTATCAATTAATAACAATAAAACTGTCTATTACAATGCAAAAAAACTATAACTAGCTACTATAACTACTATAATAAGTAATACCGTATTTTCCGCTCTATAAGGCGCACTTAAAAGCCTTTAATTTTCTCAAAAAATGACAGTGCACTTTATAATCTGGAGCGCATTATTTGTGGATCAAGGCGCTTTGTCAAAATGTTGACATTCCCTTTAGCACAGCTCCATCTAGTGGATGCATAACATAAACCCAGTCAAACGTTTGACTGCAGTATCTTCTATTCTATGCGCCTTATAATCCGGTGCGCCCTATATATGAAAACAGTTCTGAAATAGGCCATTCATCTAATGTGCGCCTTATAATCCAGTGCACCTTATAGTGCGGAAAATACATTAACATGACAAATCACAATTTCTTAGTTTTTTTTTTGTTTTTGTCTTCAGTGAAACTTCCTTATGAAGTGCAGTAGATTCAGCTTCACTTACACAATGTCATTTAGCTCCAGTTTTGTATCTGGTGACGGGTTGATTAAGGTGTATGAGTGACTGCTCTGGTTATTATTCATCTTATCTGTATTAAGAGACAAATGTTAATAATATAACAACAATCTTCTTCTAGAGCATTACAGACATTAGAGTTTGCAATTAATTTAAAACAAATGTTTGAAATATGTAATAATGCATAATACAATTGTAATCAAATAGCCAATATTTTTTTTTTTGCATTCTGCTGCCATTAGCAGGCGTGGCAAAGGGTTAATTGGTGCTTCCAGAGTTCTTTTAATAAAATGTCTAAGCTTTCTAAAAAAACAATTCATTCTGAAATGATTTCACTGTAATATTCGTCTCACCGAATCCGTGTGTGGAGAGCCCCAGGTTCTGCATGCGTTTCTTGACCAGCTCTGTGAGCTCCAGTCTCTCGGAGCATGAGAGCAGGACGCCGCGCTGCTGTCTGTCTGCATCTCGCTCAGCGTGCCACGGCCCCAGCAGATTGGAAGCCCACTGCATGCTCCTTCGACGCAGAGAATGAGTCTGGATGTCTGGCAATTCACAGTGAAGAGCCTGATGCTGCTCCTCTGGGTCCTTTCCCTCCTCAAAGACTGACACTTTGTCTGACATCTGGGATAGTGGAGTCTAGAGGGAAACAACCAAGGCTTGCCTTTCTTGATATTTCCAATTTCATATTTTCAACTTCATTTTAACAACTTAATCTGAAGAACTTTTGTTATTTAGTTTATTAATTAATAAAGTAATAATAAAAAAATTGTAATGAATCAAATTTTTCATTTTCTCAATTTTCGTTATATGTAACCTTGTTACCAATGTTATAATGAGAAAAAAAAAATCTAATTTTTAATATCAAGCTATGGGGAAATATTTAGCAATAACCAACTTTTGGTCCCAAGACTACTGTAGCCATAATGTGTGCCAACTCAATTTCCCTGAATTTCTCTCATTTGTAGAAAAATTGGATATTAGGCAGTTTCAAGCCTTCTTAATATGGAAGGCCATTTATGCCAGTGAATAATATTTTTTAAAAGATAGTTGCAACTTTTTATCTTAAATTAAATTTTATCTAAATTTCTTTTTTTTCTCCGAACTGGGTGACATAAACTGGCATTTGTAAGAAAATGTCAAAACTGTGAGATTATACTTTTATCCCCCTATGAATTAAATCAACATTGCATGTTTATATCTCTCAGTTCTGAGAAAAGAAATCAGAATTGTGAGATTAAAAGACACCATTATCGAGAAACAATCTTTCATACATTAGTAACTTTGAAACTAAATTCAGGAGTTTTTTAATAAAGTAATACTTGTATTCTTCAAGGATGCATTCAATTGATGCAAAAATGACAATGAAGGTATTTATAGTGTTTCACAATGTTTCTATTTCAAATAAACACAGTTCTTTTGAACATTCTATTCATCTAAAAATGGAAAACAAATGTATCAAGTGTTATTGGAGTTATTCAAAATAACTGATGATTAAGTGATAATGGAGTAAAACTATTGTTTCTCCTGATCTAAACATATACAGTATGTGTTGTGGATGGAATGAGTGTTAATGAAACCTCAGGAGGTTCAAGTGTCTGAGACTCAGTCCTGTAGATGCCGATGGGAATGTCTCCTACAGTGGACGAGAGCATTTCATACAGTCTGCCATACGTCTCAATGCACAAGTCCTCCTCTGTGATGCTCATCTGAAATGCCATATTTTAACACTACTAAAGCAAAAGTCATTTAGATGAGGATGTGGGGAATGTGTTAATGTTAAACGTCCCACTTACAGAACAAAGAAAACCAGATTTTGGTGTGTTTTCCAGTCCAAGCAGTAGTCTGGTGATGGTGATCATATAATCCTTAACGAAACACTGAAACGACAAACGCACTTCTAGCACAACGAAGGAAGAGTTTGAAGGCATGAACATTTACAAATTTCTAACGGCAAGAGCATACACGACCTTTAAAAAGTTTGCGGTTGATAAGACGTTTTCATGTTTTTGAAAGTCTCTTATGAGAGAGTCTCTAATGCTCATTTATTTGATCAAAAACTTGCTAATGTTGTCATCTAGTGGTTAATGGCAGATGCACACACAGGCAAAAATGATTTCAGCACAACAGGCAGCAGCTCTTAGTACCTGATAGAGAAGTGTGTCCAGCATCCCAATGCTAAACACCCTACCAGCTGCAAAGGGCAGGCGAAATATGAAGGACAGGTTTGAGCCTTTCTCTCTTTCTTTCTGCTCCGTGAAGCCATGTTGAAAAATGTGGAAAGGAAGATTCAGGTCCAAACTGACTAATCAAGGCAAAAGCATTATATTATGATTTAGTTTAATAAGAGTAACAAAAAGCATGTCCATAATGTCTGCTCACCTTCTCTAGTTTGGAGAAAGCCAGCGAGTGACAGTCCTTGGCGCTGAACTGCATGAATCTCATGTTAGCGGGATGAGTTAACTCTGTGATGATGTTGAGGCCGGAGAGCAACCTACAGAGCAGTCAGTCATTTCAGTTATTTAAGATCTTCAATTCCCTTCTGAGAAACAAGAGCTCTTAGTTGATCTGAATAAGCCCTTGTTTAAGATATTATTTCACAAAAAATGCAGATAGTATACCGGTAATATCAATGTAATTAAAGGCCACTTAAAGAGAGTAGTTTCAGGACTATAAAGAAAATTTTAAATTATTGTCCCTATTATGAGATTTCCTTTATTGCCTTTCATGCAGTGTGTAATGTAGCTGTATGTGAATATTAAAGATCTGCAAAGTTGTAAAGGTAAAAGTTTATGATAAATAAAGTTATTGTCTTCCAAAATAAAGATTTGCTACAGCCTAACGAGTCACGGGGTAACACATTTGCATAATGCGCGCCTTATATGTTCTATGTTGGCCAGCCGCGAACAACTTGACCCCGCCCACAAACACGTTACTCTACTGACGACTGCTTCTCTAATCTCGGAGAGTTCAATGCAGGATTCACAAAACTTCTGCTGTTGAAAGGTGGATCAGAATCCAGTTTATTTGGACCAGCTGCTCCACTGAATCACAATCTGTAAGTATGATAAATAATAGATGTGTATACTTTCTATAGAGCATTCAAAATACAGAACTATGCCATCTGACCAATCAGAGCAGAGCAGGCTCACGGAAAGGAGGGGTTTAGAGAGAGTGAATCTTTGAACTGCTTCAAACGAATCATTTGAGAATCTCTGGAAAAGTAAGGTCATATTAAATGCATATTTTGAGAAAACAAGACCTTTTTTTTTTGACCTTGCATGCATGTAATCCTATTATAGGAGATATAATTAATATTATATATTATTAATATTATATAGATATAATAAAAAAATAAAGATGTATTTTTTGTTGTGCTTTACGGAAATACACATACTTGCTGTGTTTACGTGAAGTACTGGATTTAGGAATGTATGCATTTTAAATGTACTAAATTGTAACTTCATCATTACAAATGGGTAATTACAAATATATTTAACCCTTGGAGAATCTCAAAATCTTGAGCAATCTCTAACCTGAACAGAGTCTGGACGTTAATAATGGTTTTTGCATCAGCCATATAGTCTTCCTCAGCAAACATGGTGCTCTCCTTATCCACAACCACCATACTGGCAGCAAACGAGACGCCACAACGCAGCAGGTCATCCAGACTGTACAGAGATAGATGGATGGATGGGTAGAATACAAACATACAATACAAACAAACACAATAAAGTTCCATAATAATGTCTCTTGCCTGTCGATTGTTCCAAGGAAGTAATAGATCATTGGGAACCAACAGACAGTCTCAAGAAACTCTGCGTCTGGCCTAAAACAAAGACAATCCACACAGAAATACAATATTATGTAGACATCAGTGGAGATGTGACTATAACTACAAGACTGCAAGACAATGGAAACGAAAGAAGAGTTGGTAAAGCCCAATGAACAAGGTGAAGTGTAAAATTAGGATGTTTACCCCTGTTCCAAGAGCAGCACGATGGGACACAGTTCATTCTCTGATCTGTAAGAGGCTCGTAATGGCAGGATGAAGTTGTACAGGCCATTTCCTGTGGCCTCAGCAGACACAATGATGAGCTTGTCCTTTAAACCGTACGCTTTGTCATCATCTTCGTCTTTGTGGTTGCAAGTCTTGGACAAAAACTGAAATTACAATAAGATGACCGAGCAATGCAATATTACAATTCAACATAAAACTAGTGATCTCCAGGCACCTATATTTTTTAAAACATATGCTACTATTCAAAAGATTTTTTTAATATAGTCAAAACTGCATAATTGTGAAATGTTATTACAATTTAAAACAATTATTTTCTATCTGAATATATTTTATTTAAAATGTAATATATTCTGTGAATTTCTGTGTCACATGATCCATCAGAATTCATTCTAATGCTGATTTAAAAAAATAAAAAGCATTTTTTTTAAAGAAGTATTTTGTCACATCAATCTTTTGATCAATTTAATGTGCCCTTGCTTTATAAGAGTAGTAATTTATAAAAAAAAATTACTTTACTGACAACAGAATTCTGCATAATAATTTTAGATAAGATTTTAGTAAACAACATTTTTACTTGCAGTTACTGTGCAACATACTGTAATTATCAAAGAAACATTTTGTAAACTGGACTAAAAACTCAAATGTCTGAGGGGACACATATGCTTCAGCATAAATTAATTATATGTAAACTCTTATTGTTGTAAACTTAGATACTGTCCACCAAAGTGTAATCATGTGATACCTTTTCTAGCTTCATACAACATTTAGGTGTTTTCTTTTTCCGTAAATGGCAAAGTATCGATGAGCTTCCGATGTAGGGTAAATCTGGAGGATATCCCTTAACATAACTGAAAAAAAAAAGTTCAGTCTCAACATTGTCCAGTGTTTCTGTTTGGATTATTACTCAAGCTAATAACAACTTTCATAAACAAATGATTTTCTCTCTCAGTGAAGGCAGAAATTACTCATTGCTGCCTTCATCTCCAGTGTGGGGCTGACATGGACACTTTGACTGATCGCTGAACAGGTTGGCCGTCTGGAACAAAGGTGAATCAGGCAATTCTAGAACAGGAACCATGTTAGTTTCAGTTGAGAGCGATGGACCTAAACTGGACGGAATCCTTATTTCCTGCAGGTCTATGGCCACCGTACCTTTAGGAAATACAAACAAAAATCTTTAGACAAAAATATGGAATGACTTTACATTTTCATCCACATGTTTTTGGGAGAATTCAGAAATGCTTCTCTGCTGATACTTTTAAATTTATGATTAAAACTGTTCGTCCAATAGCATTTAGAAATACACCTCTTGTGTGTCTCTCATGCTGAACAAGGCTGAGAAAAATATTATGGTGCTTTTTGTCATTTATTATGTTGACACACCATTCATTCATTCACATGATATGGAAAAGAGCGAGCAGGATACTCTTTAAACATTAACCTTTTGTGTTTTACAGACAAAAGTTAATATTGTGCTGAACTTAACAATTAATCAAGGACAAATTCAATTGATCAAAAGTGGAATTAAAGTCTTTGAAACAGTTACAACTAAGTGCTGTTCTTTTAAACTTTCTATTTATGTAGAAATTTATTTTTTTCAACATTGATAATAATCATAAGTTTTTCTTGAGCAACATATCAGCATATCAGAATGATTTCTGAAGGATCATGTGACTGAAGACTGGAGTAATGGTGCTGAAAATACAGCTTTGATCACATTAATAAATTATATTTTAAAATATATTCATTGTTTTGAATTATACTACTACTACTACTAGTACTTTTGATCAAATAAATACAGCCATGTTGAGTATAAGAGACTTCTTGCAAAAACATTACAAAACTTATCGACCCCAAACTTTTGAATGATATTGCTGTGATATTTACAGTGTCTATCTTTGAATTATTATAATGCTAATTTGTCTGACCCATGCTAGTAATAGTGCTGCAGTTTGGAGGTTGAGTCTTGGGGCTGTTTCTGCAGCCTGTCTGAGTTTTAAAGCAGGTGTTCTCCTCTTTGGTGAGACTGATGTAGAAGCACACATCCAAGGGCTTCATGATGTGCTCAGGACCTGGGTTCAGTAGTATATTCTTCTTTGTGTTGTCAGGACACACTCCAATGAGACAGATGCCAAACCTACAAATGAGAGAGATATTTATACAAATTACATTTCTGGTCCAGAGGTGAGAAGTGGCCATTTTTGTGGAATCAAATGTCATTTTGACTGTACTATGGCATTTAATGCATTTCTCAAATATGCTTTTATCACATACTCACTTATTATACGCATTAAAGGAGGCATAGGTGAAGCTCTTTCCTTCATACTCAGAAAAGAAGATGCTTTCTTTCAGAACAATGCTGTACACTTCATTTCCTGAGCACTTTCCGTAAATTCTGTGCCAGTCCTCAGGAGAGTGCTGACCCTCCCTGCACAGACACACACATCATATCATATACAATATATAACATTTTTAATTCCTTTACATTAGGTTAAGTAAATAACAAAAGTTCAGGGCCAGATTGACTAAACAGGTCAAATTAGTGTGAGATCGCAATCGTTGATGGGAGTGGAAAGTCTGAGGTTAATCTACTGACAACTGGCAAATTAAAGAACACAGAGGCAGCCACAATATTTTCATAATGACCAATGCAATTTACCAAGAGCAGCACTAATTAGCATAGGGTCGCAGACAAGCAGAACCAATGATAACCAGGCGCGTCTAATCTAAAAACAACACAGGCACAACATTTGTTTAGATAAGCTTTTTGGGGAGTGTTTTAATAGTGGCATAAATTTCTGTAAATTAACTAATGCAAACCTTTAGTAAATTACCTTGCCTAAGTTTCACATACAAACGTCCTCAAAACAATCCCTGTTCGCACTGATCTGCAGAAATGACTAAAAACACTGTATTATGCATGCATAACAAACACTACGTAAATATGTAATATGCATGCATATGACCTCATTGTGCATGCAAATTACCTCACAGAGATGATAATGTTATCTATGCAAAAACTTGTAGTTTTTAGCCCCCAAATTGCCTCTGTCATGTAAATGAATGGCCAAAACACATTCAAAGTTGTCAGGATTTTAGTAGAAAATGGTATCTTGTGAACACCCCCTTATTTAATCCAATGAATTTTGCATCTGTAAGAGTAACTTCTACAAATGCATAAGCCATGAAAATAACTGTCCATGCCTTTTCAACTCAAATTTTTCACTTTGTGACTTCAGTAAAACCTGATAGTAGTTTTTTAACACAAAAAGAGGACCCCAAATCATATTTGGGTGAACTATTCCTTTAAGGCTTGATGATGGTGTACCCACAGGCCTCGAGATGTGTGCACCAGCAGGGTGATGAAGGTGGATGTCGCAGGACAGATGCAGTTTAGGGCCAGCATAGCATATTTAAACTCTTCCTCACAGACAATATGATCTAAAGGGGAATATTGTAGTACAGCTGTGTTAGAAAAGATCTATGTCAAAGTCTTTTGCTGCATTTGTTTGAAATGTTCTGGAATCAACTACAAAGACAGATTAAACAGTACCTGCAAATTTCACATGAAATTTGTTTTCTGGTTTGAGAATCTGAACAAAAAGAGTGCAGCTTGGAGCAAAGTCCTTCACTGCCCAAGCCCTCAGGATGGTCTGGTAATCCTGAGAAGAAATGAATTAATAATAACAGGTGGAATATTCATATACATTATCAAAAATAAAAATATATTCTATACAGTATGTCCCATCCATTTACCGAAGATTAGACGATAATAATTTTGTAATGTTTTAAACATGAGTATGTATTTCTTCACTTTTTGATGAAGAATTTCAGTAATACATACTGCTGCATTGCGGTCCTCCTCACAGCGACATGTGAGAATGAAGCAAGCCTCAGCGTTATCCACCCTGTATGAAAAGACATGTTCTCAGAGAATACATCTTGAATTAAGTTTCTTATGCCATTGCCATTTCTTTAATCATTTTTAAGTGTTAAAATGTGATAATCTAGAAATCATGATAATTTCTGTATAGGGTAGTAGTTGCACCGCAGTAGCCCAGAGTAGATGAAGAATGGGAAACAGGCATGAATTTCTTTAACTCACTTTGCTCTGACCAGATCTTGATCTTTGAGGGCAGAGCCCTGCAGATATATGACTCTATGTGACCACATTGGGATCCGCAGCACCCGTCTCACCGCCACGTCCTGCTCTGCTGGGCAAAGAATTATGACATAGTACTCCTGGAAGACAACAACATCAAACAGGTAGAATAAATGAAGTTTGTCGAGACTCAAATTAAAATTACTAACAGACATTAATACCTACTTTATGTTACCTGATAAATGACCTGGGCCCGGTTCCCCTAAACGTTCTTATCGCTAAGTAGTTCTTAACCTATTCCTTAACCTCTCTCTTAACCTTATGGCACGATTCCCGACACGTTCGTACTCTAAGTATATCTTCTGTAAGTCACACTTTCGTAAGGTTGGTCTGGACCATTCGTAAGCTCTCTCTTAGCGTTGTTTGAGCTCAAGACGCTGTGTAGCAGTCTTTAGAAATCAGCGCAGCGCAGTACAAGTCAAACTATGGTATGTTTACAATGTTGAGGCTCAACAATGATTTTATGTTATTGACATTTTAAGACTAATAATAAAATATGTTCGCAATGGATACAGGCCTATTTATGAAGTTGACTTTATTTGGTATCACAACTAATATGTTGGTAATTAGCCTAGGCTATTTCATAATGTCATTAAAGCGAATTGGCAATCACTTTTGATAATGAAAATCTTCCAAACAATTTTGCTCTAAATGGATAATCTATCTATCAATGGGTAAGCATGGTGGTGTCCAATAAACGACGAACTATGGCAATGATCCAATGTGTCCTTGTATTGAATCAAAGATGGCGCCGGCCGCGGAGCCGTTTAGTCCATGTAGGGTTTTTTTTGGCAAAACTTAAGCCCTTTTGACATTTTGCCTGACGTGGCTATATTAAAAAAAAAATTCCCCCATTATGGAGCTGCTGGACCTTCTCAGACCTGCTTTTGCCAGGCTAACGTGGCAGAATTTTGCTTTAAGCCCTGAAGTCCAGCTTCTTGCAGCGCTAAGGTTTTTTGAAACAGAGAGCTTCATCGAGGTCGTGGGAGAGGGCTACAGTCTAAGCTAGGTGCCATTTTAAACGTTGCGTCCCGACCATCTGTATCTAACTCTCTCTCTCTGTTCATAGGTTGCTTTTTATTGAAAACATTAACCAATGGCAATCAATACCGCATTAAACAGAAGTAACTGCAGCTGCTTGCCAATCAATTCTGATTGTAAAGTACCTTACCATTAATATAAAAGTGTATTAAATAATTTTTTTCAAGAAGCGGCACAAGTCGCACAACGGGATAAGGAGGGTGGATGATTAGCGAGGGATACCCGGTTCGTCTAACCATCACAACATATCGTGTGAACATATTACTGACCATTTGATAATTTAATTTATAGTCTATATTCTACTGATAACTTAAACTATGTTAAGATAAATGTTACTGGAATAAGTTGAGGAATGTTTCATTTGCATAGAACGTGTTGTCTTTCTTAACGCTGTAATGCACCTTCGCGTGAAGTGGAAAATCGATTCCTGAGCAATCGATGCCAACTAATTCAGCACCCTCACTCGGGACAGCGCCATTGTAACGTCGGACGTAAGAAGCAGCGTGTTAAGAAGCTTCCTTAGGGACACTTCGGGGAACACACTTAGGAACATAAACAACTTTGGTAAGATATATCTTTCGAGGTCTTCTTAAGGCGCTAAGAATGAGCGTTATCGGGGAACCGGGCCCTGATCATTAAAGGGTTAATTCACCCCAAAATTAAAATTATGTCATTAATTACTTACCCTCATATCGTTCCAAACCTGTAAGACCTTAGTTCATCTTCGGAACATAAATTATGATATTTTAGATGAAATCTGAGCTATCTGACTCTCCATAGACAGTAACATAAGTGAAATGTTCCCAGGTCCAGAAACATAGTAAATACATCGGTAAAACATTCCATGTGACATCATTCATAAATGACATTCACAAAATTAGGTGAGCAAATGCAACATGATTTTAAAGAAGTATGCAAAGTTTTATGAAGATCAAATCATAGGTGGCATTATAATGTGAAAAATGCTGTATTTCTTTGGCAAAATATATGATATTACTGAAATAGGTATTTTTTCATCACTGATTTTCGTAGTTACAAGCTTGCTAAATAATAGCGCTTTAAGGCTTTAAGTGCTTAAAAATTATGATTACTGCTTGCAGCTATATTTTATTTTTTTCTATGTACCTGAAGTCTGGGGTGAGCATAAAACTCATTTAGGAAATCCATCAGCAGGTCGAGTTTGACTGAACTGACACACAGCACCACATGTCTCTCGGATTCTGTTCTTTGCTTGCTGTAATCTCCTCCTGACTTCTGCCGCTCCATCCACAAGTAGGCCAGCTCCTCAAACTAGTGCATCACAGCACACAGAGAAAACACCACAATGCACTGAATTAGCTCTCATTCTTTAATAACATTTCCACAACAGTGGATTATTTCCTGGGTAGTGTTAGGTTTAGGGGTAGGAATTGGATTAAGTTTATATTTTTGGACAATAATGTTTATCCAGGATCATCAAAAGATGGCAAAATCACGCCGACCATGCTTGCCCGCAAAGAATATAATAATGGCCAGACACATCTTCAATACAACTAACCAAAAGCCTGGTGAGTCCATTCAGTCGTAGACTTAAATGAATGTGACTTTGGAACTTTCATTTTAGAGGTAATACGTGACCTCACGGTTTGTGGGATTAAATTTGACAGAGTGCGGAAACAACCACTCCACAAGATTAATATATGTTTGGTATGTGAGCAATCTGAAAAGAGCACAAAATAACTGAAACACAAGGCTGAAGTATGAGTACCATACAAGATCACTGCATCAGTTGCAACAGATACCACATCCTTTATAAATTCAATTGCTTCAATAAACAATGTAACAACTGTGGTTAATGGAACCACTTTGCAAAGTGCTATAGATTGGCTCCATCACACAAAACAGCCCCTCAGTCTCAAAGTCATGATCACTATCCTAAGTGAATTGCAGCACAATTCAGAAACTCAGTCTAACGAAGTGAATTAATTGGACACAACTCTGGATGCCCCTGAGGACACTTTCTATTGGAAGATGTTGGATGATGTTTCTCAAAAAGGTGAAATATTCACAATATTGCATCTGAAACAATCTGGCCAGTTAAAAGTGGACACAGGAGCCAAATCCAACATTATCTGCCCAACAGCTACACCTCATTGTACCCTCAGCTCACATAAACTGCTGAAAATGTGAATCTCATTGCATATGGTGGGCAAACTAACAAGACTGAGGGCACCACAACATTAGACTGATCATGAACAAGGCCAAATCAAATTCTATGATGTAGGTCAAAAAGTGAGACCACTGTTTGGATTGCAACACAGCATAGCAATGGGTCTGATTCAGTTAGGACCACATATGCATACAGTGACTTAACTGGGAACCAGCCATTACCCCTGAAACTGATGCCATGAAATCGTCCGACTAGAGCCAATGCTGCGGAACACACCCAAAAAACTATGTAGGTCGACATTGCCTAAGTCCTGGGCTTAAATGGTTAAGGACACTTCTTTTGGTGATTCACAATGTTACAAGTTATGCTGCACATATTCCCTAGTAAGTTTTGAATATTATGTTTTGTTTGTTCAGTTAAAGCTACAAAGTTACTTTCAGAACTCAAACTTCCTACAGTTCAAAATGACATTTCATAAGTCAGCATACAGTGTATATTATGCTATATGTAGACTACAATAGTCATTCATTTCTGTTTCAAAGTGAGGTATCAAGTCAAGCTTACCTGGATAGGCAGGACTACTAAAGCGACACATATCATAATAACCACCAGTAACTTGGAGGGCCAGATGTCAGGAAGTACATCTCCAAACCCCACTGTAGAGAATGTCACGATGCAGAAGTAGAAAGAGTCAAAAACAGAGAGTTTTTTCCCAGCACGCTGCAAGTGCTCAACACCACAAATGCTAAAGAGAGGAACAAATTAACAAAAGTAGACAACACAAAGGAGTCCTTGTTAAGTTTGAGCACATGAGGGACTATATACTACAGTAA